>NC_143554.1:33605227-33908257 GCF_054136105.1 Typopeltis vanoorti
CCAGGTGATTTTCTGTTTCTTGTTTCTTTCAGGCTGATTTCTAATTCTTCTTCAGTTATTTCCTTTTCATTAATTGTTTGCCAGTTGTCTTTTTTAAAATATTTGTCTGTCCACAGTTCTGTGTAGTAATTTAGAAATTCTTCTAATTTCAATTCAGTGTTTAATTTTATGTTTTCTTTGGTATCTGCATTTAGGTGTTTCAAAATCTTATATACATTGGGTCTTATTTTATATAAATCATGTTCTAAATTAGAAACAAATTTATTCCATGATTCTCTGTCTTTTTCTGACTTCTCTTTTAGCTATGGCTCTTTTCTTTTATATTCTATTTCATCTTCTAATCTTTTACTGCTTAACCATTTGTGATAGGCTTCTTTTTTCTTTTTGATTATTTCTTTGATTGTATCATCTCAGATCTTCAGTTTTTTTCTTTTATTGAATTTTTTCGTCTTTCCTAAGCTTTCATTTGCTGCTGCATTTAGTATCGTTTTTATATTAAGCCATTCTATTTCTATTTCTTCATTTTGTTTTATTTTATCTAGATATACTGGTTAATTCTTTGTTCATATAGCCATTGTACATTTGTGTCATTCAATAGTCTAGTTTTATAAACAAATGTTTCAATTTTTCTTTCTGTTCTTGTTACTTGTAGCCATTTAGGTGGTAATCTTAATTTTATTTTAACAAGGAAGTGGTCACTGCTTATTTCATATCCTCTGTGAACTCTAACATCTAGTGAAAATTTTGATGTCTTTTCATTTATTATGAAGTAATCTAATATTGATTTCCATCCTCTTGCTGCCCAAGTATATTTATGTATGTCTTTATGTTTATAGAAGGAATTCATTATTTTTAGGTTATTATAAACTACAAAGTCAATCAATTTTTTACCATTTCTGTTTAGAGTGTGTTCTCCATGTATTCCTATATTATTATTAATTTTCGTGTTTCCAATTCTTGCATTTAAGTCTCCTGCTAAAATTATGTAATCATTTTTATTTATTTTATTATATATGTTTTGTAGTTGATTATAAAAATCAATATTATCCTGTTCTCTTCCTTCTTCTGGGGCATATAAACGAATTATTGTTAAATAGCCTCTATCTATTTTTATTCTGGCTTCTATTATTCTTTCATTCCATAATTTATAATGTTTTAACTGTTTTGAAAGGGAGTTATGAATCCAGATCATGACTCCTGCTTGTGCTCTTTGGTCTCTGTCGACTCCACTGTATATCACATTAAAATTTTCAGTTCTCATAGTTCCTTTTAATTTCTTTTTTGTTTCAGTGATTACTGCTATTTTAAAATTTCTTTCATTTAATAACTGGTCTAATTCTATTTCTTTATATGCTATTCCTCTTACATTCCAGTTTGCTATGTGTATTATATTTTGTCGTTTCCATTTTCGTTTTCCCTTTTCCATTCCAGGGTTGTTTCCCATAGATTCCATCCAATTATCTTTTTCTGTCAGCTTACAAGTATGGTTATGTTCTCCATGTCAGGGGACTAGCCTGACGATGGAAACTAGTTCAGCGGTAGGGCTGCTACCTTAAGGCTTCTGAACTCGCCTTCTTCCGAATTTAAACCATAGGAGGAATAGGGTATATTGAAGGGGAAAGGGTAGATTATAGAAGAAATATAGTAAGGTTTATAGAGGACATAGTTGTAAGGCCAGAAAAAAAGACCCCATGGCCTTCGAGTACTCTAATAGCACAAGTGTCATAAAGTAAGAAGAGTTGGCTGATAAGGCCTTATAGGAAAGATTAAAGTAAGTGGGTCTTCCTCAAAGTAGAAGAAGGAGAGGATAGATCCAGCTAGGGGTTCATGGGAGTGCCGCTTCCCTTACAATCAAGATGATTGCCCCTTATGGCCCTGTTGGTCCACGAGTCCTTATTTAGTATATTCGGACCACCCCACCATATATATATATATATATATACATATAGACACACACACACATGGTGGGCTCCCCCTATCCGCCACCCAGGGAACGTGCTCTCTAGGGGTTACAGGGTCCCATGAGAAAATCAACCATATATATATTTTTTTTTATCTGAACTAATTCAGATGGTGACGTGTTTCAGTTATTGAATTACATATATTTTAAAAATGACTCCACTTTTCCTACATAGGAAAGATATCTTGTACACTGTTATTGTTTACAGAGCTAGTTTAAGATCATAGGTGCACTTTTGTGTAATTATATTAATGAAAATGATAATAAAATTATGTATAGCAGCATAAACTTAATTGCCATCTGCAGGTGCAATACTAGTCTTTATCTTTACCTTTTCCTCCAACACTAATATTTTATAACACTAAGAAAATTTTTATATTTAGTCTTCTTTACTGAAAAAATAAAAAAATAAAATAAATTTATATATATATTAATATATATACAGGGTGGTTCAAAATTCCACGTTAAAAACTTTGAGGGGAAGTAGAGAACATCAAAATCAACCATATATTCACATAGGAAAGCATGACAGGAAATGCCACCGGAAGGTACTAACAAGGACACAAAGATACAGAAATAACACAAGGCAGTAAGTAGTGTAAAAAACTTTATTAGGCATAACTGAACAGTTCAGTAGTAGTTGGATACATAATGTGGTTTCACAACAGGTGCTCAAAGGTACGACCATTAGCAGTGATTCATGACTGACACCGACGACACATTGATTGTCATACATTTTCGAAAATACCTGGAGTTTCCCAGATATTAGCTGCGGCGATGGCAATTCTTGCCATGAGGTCTATATCAGAGGCAACAGGCATTTCATTACACCATGGCTTTATGGGTTCCCCCCACAGAAAGAAATCAATGCTTGATAAATTAGGTGAGCATGGATGGCCATGCGACGGGTCCACCACGCCCAATCCATCGATCCCTAAAGGACCTGTTCAAATACTGACACATAGAAATGCCAAAATGGCATTTCTCTGTCATTTTGTCATAAGTTACTGATGGCTGACGATTATCCTCGACATTTGGAATTCGTGCAGTGGTTTCTGCAGAAAAGTGCTGTAGACCCGGATTTTCTAACTTGTCTTTTGTTCATGAATGAAGCTTCATTTACCCGCGAAGGGGTCTTCAATCACCACACTACTCGTGTGGGCCATGAGAACCCACACGCTGTGCAGTCACATGCTGCACAACAACGCTTCGCCGTTAATGTATGGGCAGGTATTGTCGCTGACTGTTTAGTTGGCCCATACCTGTTACCGATTGGACTCCCAGAACGTCTTTCAGAAAGGTCAGATACTTCTGGGAGTCCAATCCAATCTTGAGTGTATGCCGAAGGACACTGGTGGCTATTTGGTTAACAATTATTGTTCTCCCTCTTGTGGGGGCAGAGGCTCGTATTGCTGCCCACTTTCCTAGTACTTGCTCGAAACATTTAATAAGTGTTTCCCAGTTATCCACGCAAGGGGGCGTGTTTCCTAGGTCAATTCCCAGGTATTTGTTTCCCTCTGTGACCAGACATTGGGGAATCGGTTCGGTTTTTCCATTTGCCACATCACATTTTTGTGGCTTTATGTGCATTTAGTTTGCCTCCTGAGGCTGCTTGGTATTGTTCATATGCTGTCAGGGTTATGGTTTGGTGAGAAAGTTTAGGACGGGATGCCCTAAACAGCATGCTTACCCTACACAAAAAGGACTCAATGAGAATTGTGTAAAGAGGACCAGAAAGTGGACAGCCTTGTTTAATAAATAAACAACAGACTCAACAGATATGGTGAGTCTGTTGTTTATTTTCATGCAAAATTGTGCTTTAGCATATAACATCTTAATAGATTGAATGATGCCTGAGCCAGTGCCTTTCAAACAGTTGAATAGGTAGGGGTGTTCAATTTGGTCGAAAGCTTTTTCTCGCTCTAGTGTTACAAGACTCATTGTTTCACTGCTGCTGTTGACTATGCTTATGAGGTGTACGTTTGTTAGCAATGGCTTTTGATATCAATTTACAGTCACCAGTTTCCTAATTTTGTTGCATCTCCTTTCTTTGGAGTAAGCTTAATAACAGATGTTGTCATATTTGAGTGGGAAGCCCTTGTATTGGCTTTGACATATACTCTGTAGAGGATAGGTCCAAGCTGTTCCCAGAAGGACTGGTAATATTCAGTGGTGAGGATTTATCTTTAGGTAAGATAAATATGCCAGAAGATTTATCTTTAGGTAAGGAGCTACAGGCAGTTGTTAAATTAAGTAGCGTGATGGGGAGTTCTGTCTTATGCTGCATTGCTGATGAAAGTCTTTTCACATTGGAGAGAATTATATCAATGGTATCCATGGATGTTGAGTTGGTGTAAATTTTTTGTAGTACTGCAAGGTATATAACAGGATTTCGTCACGATTTTCTACGATGTTTATACTATCTGTTGTTATCGCAGATATAGTGGTGCACTCTTCTTGGCATTTTTCCAGTGATAAGAAATACTTTGAAGGTGAATCTGTCAAGTTAATATGTTTGCGTTTTGCTCTTATTAGTGCTCCTCTTGCAGAGAGCTCTAGGTGTGAACGTATGGTGGTTTCTAGGGATGTAATTGCTGTTGTTGTTGTTGTTGCAGATTTTTTAGGCCTGAATGTTTATTCAAATTCCTCTGGCGACTATACTTTTCAGTAAATTCCCTGACTTTGGTCTTAAAGAGTGACCACCACTTGGAAATTGATTGGGAAGTAGGCATGTCTCTGATGAGAGTTGCAATATAGTTTTTGGAGGTTCTGAGATATTCTGTGTCCTGTAGTAAGCTGTTATTAAATATCCAATATGCTACTTTGGTGTGTCCAGGAATGCAAATGCTCAGAGGATGGAATCATGATCTGATGCATGAGATGAATGGTATGTGATTCTCCTTATGAAGGGTATTGTGTGCATGGATGTATAGTATATATCGAGCCATGCCTTGTATAGGACTCTGGTAGGACTACCTTTGGCCCTCCAGGAGAACACTTCTTTATGTGGATGCAGGTGTCTGAAGATATCAGTCAACTCGTAGTCATTGATTACATCCTGGAGAAGCTGAGTAGTGAGAGTTGATGTTCTTGACATTGTTGTCTGTCTCCATTACAAGATCCAAAGTGCAGTGAAATCCCCTGCCAGTCTGAGGTAGTCATGAACCTTGCTGAGGTGGTTTTGGATGAACTCTAGTACCTGCACTACAAGCTGTTTGCTTTGTGGTATGTATATATTAATAATGTGTATTTTTTTTCCTGTCTGAATTGTAATGAGTGCATCTATTGCACACCCAGAAAGGTATCGATTATTCCTAATTTTAGGGTGCTTTTTTTTTTTTTATGAATTCCAATGCTGACTCCTGATCCATGAATCAGTGTGGCAGGACAGGGGTGCATGGTATATGGCCAATTCTTCCAGTGCTGATGGAATGGAGGTTAGTTTCCTGCAGCATAACTATTTTTGGCCGGTGGGCAAGGATATGCTGCAGGTAGACAGATGCTCCTGAAGTGAAATATGTAATTACTTTTCTTGTGAAACGTTCAAAAATAAACTGTAATCAGAAATGTGTCGTTAACAACCAACTAGATAGCGTACCCTCTCCCACCAATGAGCTGTGGATTCAAAACTTGCAATGGGCATGGATGTTTGTAATTGTTTTTACGTAAGAGATCAATTTCGTTACCTGATGTAAGTTCTTCAGCACTGCTTATTGGAGGCCTGAAATGGCTCGAGTGGTTTCCATGTTTGGTCATGGAATTTGAGCAGGATTTCCAAACCAGGTTAAAATGAATAAAATTTACAATGAAACAAAGAAATTTGGAACCCCACAGATCAATAAATATATTATTAATTTCATTGTATAAGAATAAAAATATTATGAAAATCTAAACACATAATACATAAAAAAACTATTTTGTGAAATTTATATTTGCATTTACTTTTCATATATTGATATCAATGCAATATTTCAATTTTCTAGCAAATAACATTTTCAGCAATTTTTTTCCACGATGAATAGTTCTCACAATGAATTTTCCTCTTGATGAATTGTCCGTGAACCCTAGTTTGTTGTTTTAGATATCTCTCTTATTCGATAAAAATTTATTTAACTGGCTCCCTACCATACCAGCTTTGTTTATTCTGTTCTCTATTCCCAAATTTAATTTGTCATCTTCGCTAAAAACTGTGCCTAAATAGCTGCAGTATTTTGATTGTTATATAGTTTAATTTAATATTTTATTAGCTATAAATAATTTATAGCTATTTTTGTCCATATTTACAATGGGAAATTGTGTTTACGATCTCCTGAATGTCCTGTTTTCTGCATAGCTTTTGGGGATTGTATGAATGATTATAGTTGAAGGTTGGAACTTGTGTATAAGTAAAATGAGTTATTTGAGCCTTTCTTTGATTCAATCCAGCAAAATAATAATTTTCCGATTTCTATGCATATTCTATGTGTCTGTATTTAAAAATTGTACCAAAATTCAAATTATCCATGTCTCACTCCAGTATTTGCCAATGATAATCTAATCTCACCACAAAACAAACTCTTTGTGCTTCTGAAGCACAAAGAGTTTATGAAGCATAGCTATTGTTCAATTAAAATATTTCACACATGAAGCATAAGTATTGTTCAATTAAAATATTTATCAATTAATATTTTAATTATATTAATTGATAAATTAAATTATTCAAAGTTATCCTACAATTCATTGCATTGGACTAATTAATATGAGCACTGATGCACTATGCACTCTTAACTTTCATGCATCGATAAGAATACAATCACATGGTCAAATTGACGTGAATTTTGTACTATGGGTTGCATAAGTCACACCCAACCAAAACAAGCATGCAACGGCACTGTTAGAGACTCAAAATTCTCCATTTCAAGGGTATCAGCCAAAACGGTGATGCCACAGGCCTATCACCAGTTAATGCATTGGCCCAAATCTGTCAGTAAGAAGCAGGCTTCCTAATCAGCTGCCACATATTCTGCCATGTCCTACTTGGAGAGGGAGTCCGAGGAGTGATAGGTGGCGTGTGTGAGTGAGGGGACACTGTCGAGGCAATGTCATGAAACGGAGACTGGTTTCTCTCTGTATGGATGTCGTGTCCAAGACTTCATCTTCTTTCACCGCACATCCTTACTATATTCTTCTGTCTAATCAAACTTATGAAAACTCACAGACAATAACAGTGACACTGCAACAAAAGCAAATCTGACCTCATAAACTAATCCCATCATAAAGTCACATCACAATCAGCATTAACATACAAACCATGCAAGAATTTCTTCACTAAAAGCTCACTGTCACATTAACATAAACCTAAATGATGTCCACCACTTGCAGTCTTCCAGATTGCAGCTACATCTCTTACTATCCACCTCCAGTGCCTTTGTGAAATCTGACATAGCCTGCCAGAGAATGGCTAATTTAGAATTCTCTGCTTTTGTCTTCCTCTGACTCAAGGTTTCCACGAAACTTGATCATCTGCAATCCAGCTATCCAAATAGTGATCCTGGGCAACTTCAACATCCACAGTTCAAACTGGCTCCCCTACGCCTACACCACTGAACAAGCAGGACGAGAAGCAGATGTCTTTGCTATAAGTAATGACCTAAAATAAATTGTACATCTACCTACTCGAATCCCTGATAACCATCGTCACTCTCAGGATACACCACCACTCTCAGCAATTCACACACTAGAGTGCTCATCCTCCAACCACTCCTGACCTCTCATCCTCCAGTACTACAAAGGTGGCAATTGGGATGACCTCAGAATTTGTACTCCTTTTCTTTATCTGATTGTTTCCACTCATGCGACCCTAATAGCTGCTCTGAACAAGTCACAGAAATTATCCTCACTCGCATGAAGGCCTTTATACCCCCATTCAATCCAAAATCCTCATTCATTTTCTAAATTGTTCAACAGAAAGTGCATCAAAGCAGTTGCAAAAAAACAGCTTACTGCAGGTGACTTGCATCAAGAACTACAGCTTCATATTTGCCCATACCAAAGCAACATTATGTAAAACTGTTTGCACAATTCTTCGCAAGAAAATTTGAAATCCTATGGTTGTGTCATTCCCATATATGAAAAAAAATTGTACATCTACCCACTCGAATCCCTGATAACCCTCTTTACTCTCCAGATCTCTTTTTAACTAGTTCTCCTTCCAGATACACTGTTGAGGTCTTTTCTCTCACAGAATGTCCCTCCTCCAACCACTCCCAATTTCACATCCTCTGGTACTACAAAGCAGCCAATTGGGATGATCTCTACTCCTCCCTTCCTTGTTCTGATTATTGCTTCCATTCATCTGACCCTAACACCTGCTGTGAAGAGTCACAGAAATTACTATCACTGGTATGAAGGCCTTCATCCTCTATTCAACCGAAAATGTGTTAAAAAACAGTAAAATATATTAAGCTTACTGCATGTGGCTTGCATCAAGAACTCCAGCTCCATACTCTACCTATACCAAAGCATGCAACATATGCAAATCAGTCATCAGAAAATCCCAATCCGATTTCATAAAAGAACATTCACCTTCTATCCTAATGGAAGTCATGCCTTCTGCTTGCTTGCTCAGGCCACTAGACGCAACTTCTACACTTCCACCTCTCACAATGATGGCACCACTGTTACTTCGCCCAAAGTTAAAGCTGACCAACTGATATCACTCTTTTCCTCAAATTCCTGCATAGATAATCAAGAAAATTGCCTCCCACTATACTAGAATCCAAGCACTGTATGCCTTCTATAGTTTTTTGACAAAAACTTATCAGAAAACTACTAAATAACTTGGATACTAAAAAGTATTTTGGTCCTGATATCTAGTACTTATCCCAATGCATGGGAGTAATCTCATAATCATTCTAGTCAAAAAAATCTACAAACTACAGACCAACTACCATAACCTCTGTCCTCTCCAAAATAATGGAGAAAGTTATCCATGGCTAACTTCTCCACTACTTATTGGCCCATCATTTAATCAGTGACCACCACTATGGATTCCACCATTCAAGATCCACAGCTGACCTTGTAGCTCACATCACCTACCACTAGACATGTACCATGGAAGGTTTGGAGAAGTTTGTGCTGTTGCCCTTGACACTTCCAAAGCTTTCGACCATGAGTGGCACCAAGGCCTATTAAACAAATTGCCATCCTTGGGTCTGCCACCTGCTGCAATTTGATAGCCAGGTTCCTCTCTGGTCGTTTTCTGTGAGTCATGGTAGATGGCTCCCCCTCTTCAAGGTTCACCACTAACGCTGTGTCCCGAACTTATGGATGTAAGTTCGGGACACAGCGTCCCTTTGCAAAAATTAAAATATTTCACGGTCCCCATCGGAAAAAAAAAATCGTAATACACACATATATTATTATAAGATTTATTGTATTTATATTTAATACAAAACATACACAGGGAATATTACAAAAATCAAATGCAAATATTACATTTTTAGCATCATACATACACATTTGACATGGCACACTTAGTCTCAAAACATTTTAAATTTGTTTTCATTATTTCGTGGCTCCCTCAACAAAACTACCATCCCCCAGTTTGAGAAGTGCTGGCCTAGGCTATGAGACCATTTAAAACTAGCGCTTTAAACATGATCTACATACTGTTCTTCAATGGGACGAGGACAAATTTGTCACATTCAATGCCACCAAAACACACTCTTGTCTATTCTTATGTAAAAGAGATCCCAACTCGCCCCTCTCTCTCTTTCTTGATAATACACAAATTACCAGACAAGATCAGCTCTCTTTCCTTGGACTAATGTTTACCTCCATTCTTTCCTCACATCACATCAATAGTCCCCTCAGCATCCGAGAAACTTGTCATTCTCTTTCATTTAACACTGAGTCCTAGACCTACTGGGACTTAAAGACCCCTGTGCCCTGACCATTTTTAGTTCTATTTAAAAAATTGCTGTGCAGTATTTCTGTGGAATATCCAAATAATTATTTTTTGTCTTTTAATTAGCATCTTTGACAATTAATTGGAACAAAAATTTTAGTTATATATGTGGTAAGGTCGACTCGGAGCTCGCATTTGCAGGGAGATCTGCTTCCTCTTGTTCTGGATCACTGTCTTCCCAATCATCTAATTCAGATCCTTCGTTATCAAGTATTTCCTCAAGCATTTGTTCTAATTCGTGTTCAGTCAAGAACCATTTTGCATCCCTGCTTTGGGCACCACTGGATCCTGGTCTGTCCATGGTGATAGAGAAATTCAAATTGATCTCTCAGGTCACAAGAAGAGAGTCACGAATCCCTTTGTATTTAGATTAGAGCATCCAGAGTTATGACAGCGTGATGTAATATAAACATGAACGTGTAATCGTATGTGACGCAGCCGATGGGCAGGCATTACGATATACTAATATAATATAAATTCCCTTCTTTATTGATAAAAGTCAACCATCCTCATGGACAATGAAGCTTGAAGGTTCAATTTAACTACAGTACAGTCGGATAATGAATTTCAAGCATATATTATTATTTTCAGAATTTTAATATACATCGATAGGACTCAGGGTTAAGAACCTATTTTACACCCAACCAACTCTAGTATATACAAATCTGTCCATGTTTAGAATACTGCTCACGTGTTTAAAATCCTTGATGCTGACCACAGGTGAGCAATTAGGTTCATAGATGATCCCTCTCTTACAGACTCACTTCATCCTCTTTCTCATAGACACAAGATTTCAACACTATCCATTCTACAGGTACTTCCATGGTCACTGCTCCAGTGAATTAGCAACTATCATTCCTTCACTTTCTGTTGCGCCTGTTTATACAAGAGTTGCAGTTTCCCAGCACACCTTTACTGTGTGACTGCAAACACACCAAACCTGTTTTTATTCATCCTCTTTTAATCACCACCTCTGTCCTATGGAACAGCTTTTTTCAATAAGTGTTTCTAAGCAATTATAACCTGTAATTCTTAAAAAAAAAAAAAACTTCTATCTCAGTCTGCACATCACAAACTGCACTGATATCCTTACTATATCTCTTGACCTGTCGTGTGTGGAATTAATATAAGAGTTTGCCAATGAAGACTCCAAAGGTTTGGTTCTTACTTTTAAACTTATTTTTTCTTCAATAATGCGTGTCTAGTCAAGTCTTGCTTATACTATGCTTGTAGGTCTTTCGTTCTGTCATGTATGGGATTAATGTAGAAAGAAGTCTACGGTTTACCTGCGAAAGCTGCTCAAATTTCTTTTTAAAGCTTCCTTATATACTGTTCTTTTTTACTTGATGTTTATTTTTATCCTCCTTAGGACTAAGTTATGGTCACTTTCAATTTAAAATTCTCTGTACACTCTTGTATCCTGAACCAGCATTGTTGATATCACCATCAACAATGACAGTCAATGTGTCTTCTCTCTCTCCACATGAACTTGTGTACATCTTTATGTTGGTATATGGTATCAGTAATGACTAGTGTATGAAGAAAAGACAAAGTATTTTCTTTGAAGTGTTTCTTTATTGCAATAATGGAATAAAACATGAAGCAATGATTATTGAAAATGAGAACCTAAAAGGCTTTAATTCATCCAAGTAACTAAATACAAATAAGGAATATTATTAATCCATCCTTATTTTATAGCTGAATAGATAAAAACTTAGAAAGTTTCAAAAAATACAACTCTGACACAGGACTGTTTTGTTCAAGTTCATCTAGTCTTCGAAGGGAACCGCCAGTGAAACCTGAAAACACAAAAGGTGAATATAGGGCTCCTGGGTAGAGCTTGTGTCTTGAAGTCCAAATCGAAGGCAACTGATGCTCAGAGTTATTCTCACACACTCTGGCCTATTTTTTGAAACTTTCTGAGTTTCGGTACATTCAGCTATGAAATAAGGATAGATTTGTATTCCCTGTTTCTATTATGAAGAGACTATTTATTAAAGGTAGTATTTCTTTTGTACATCAGTGGTTCTGAAACTTTTTTCAAGCTGTGGCACACTTGGCAATGCAAATTTCTGTTGCTGCACATAACTACAACTAATCATGTTAACCTAAACAGCCCATGGGATTAATGACATAATCATTGTTGTATTATTGGTGGTGCTTTAGTTTAGCATTTGCAACAAAAAAAAAATAAAAAAAAACATTACAAATAAATATTTGGCTGGCAAAAGTGCACTGTAATTTGGGTGAAAATATTTTTTAATATCACAATTTGAGAAACACCGGTATATAAGCCTGAAATCCAAAAATCAGCTCCAAGTTCTCTCCCTCCTGCTATTAGCTAAATGTGTAAAGTATACTTCATTGTCATTATTTGCACCTTATACTGAATGAAACAGGCATTACATACTAAAAAAAAACAAAAAAACAGTAACATATTCAATTCCTAGATTATTGCAAATATGACCTTTCTGACCATGTTTCAGAAAGATATCACAGAATTAAATGGAAAGAAGCCAAATTCCTTCTCGGCTTGATATGAAAGAAAGATTAAAGAAGTTTGACACACTATTCTACATCAACTTAATAAAGTTAAGTGATGGGATGACAATCCCAAGAAGTGACTACCCTTATCTGCTTATTCCAATTTTTAGCGATCTTTATTTTATTCTCACTTACCATCATAACAAGGACTGAGTGTATATCACATTCTCTACATAACACAATACAAACCAGTATTCTAGGAATACAACCAATATAAATAATAAAACTTCAGGCTAACTACACAACAGCATTCCAGATGTATTACTAACAGTATAGCTTTGCACCTATCAACAAGAATCTATAATTCGAAAAACAGTGTATGTAAACCACACACGCATTTCGATAGCTCAGTAGTACCAAAACTGCAGAGAGAGAATCTTTTGGAAGAACATCAAATCAACTTTTAGAAGCGGTTTCAGGCATGTTATTTGGAAAAAATTTAGTTCATTTGGAAAGGCTAATAGTCAGCCATGCTTCTGGCATGCAGCACTTGCCATGAACTGTTAACTGATTGTTTTACAAGTAAAGATGATAGAATATTCATTCTAAAATATTTCTTTGTTTACTGATTAGGTGTATAGGTAGTACTGTATCAGAACAAGTATGCCTACCTCTGGATTTGAGTTTAGTGGTAACAGGTTCTTCTAGGTTGGCATATTTTATCCTGACATAAGAAAATGAGTTATGAAGATCTTCATGTGCAACAATCAGAGAAAGGGGTTTAGTAATAGCATCTTGTATAAAACCTATAACTGTTTTTGGCATGCATCTAGACTAACATTATTTTGCCTAATTTTGTGATTAAAATGGCTGGACTGAAATGACCAATTTCAATTCTAATAAACAAATTTCATCAAGCCATGGAAGAATTATCATTTTGAATTTGTTTTGACAATAAAAAAAAATTACAAAAACTTACGTTCACCTAGTAATGGTTTTAAGAATAAAACTACTGCATAGCACCTTATGTTTATTAGGCTTTTATAAGTATTTACATTCCATCCTATCCTAATTTATATATTCACATGTAAACCTACACATTTTACCGTATAGGTATTTGGAACAGAAATCCTACGGAATAGGTTGGTCACTCCTTATTCCTAGAGGTGTTCCCATGTCTGTAGAAGCGTGTGTTCATGGAGCTGGTTTGCCTGTTCTGGGAGACGAAAAACCTGAGTTTCTAGGTGAAAATCCCCTCTACCTCCATATGAGACCGGCTAACTCACCTTACTGACAGGAATCAAACCCAGGTCTCTTCTACCAAACGGCTTCGTCTATATTGCTGAGCTACAGAGGCTTTTACATTCCATATAATCTAAAATTTCAGAGTTAAATTTTGGACTGTCAGTATGAATGTTGTTGTTTAAGATAACTATCATGATGTGTGTGACATTCAAAGAATTGTCAAATGGATCATTTTGTAAATAGCAATTGTGAATAGTAACATTCAGCCAATACTAAATTATTATTAGTCTAGATCAGGGTTCGGCAAACTGCAGCTCGCAAGCCACATGCGGCTCTTTGGGTATGTACATGTGGCTCTGAAGTAAAATTGAAAATGAAAATAAAACTATCATAGTTTCATTTATAAAATTTTTAAAGAATTTTATTCACATAATGGTGATTTCATTTGTTTTATAGGTCTCGCAAAACTTCGTGGCACTAAGATGCACGATGTCAGGGAGGGGATGGTTGAGCACATGGTAGGAAGGGCAGCCAAACAAAGCGACTAAATATTACTTTAAATTTTCCTTATTTGTAAAAATATATTTATGGCTCTCGAATAATTTTTAAATTGTTCTGAGGGACAGGTTTGGCTCTTCCATCTCAAAAGTTTGCTGACCCCTGGTCTAGATCATGATCAACCAAATGAATATTTTGTGTGAATTCTAAATTCGAAATCCCTTGTAAATAAATGATCCAACTGTAGGTTAGGTTCAGTCAGGACTAATGAATCAAACAGGTACTTAAAACATTTTGTGAAGCATCTGAAAACAAGAATATAATTTGCCATGTATAATATACATACACCAATTTGATACTTGAATATACTCTATAAATAATAATTACTTGCAGTATCTCCATCAAGGCTAAAGGAAGTAACTAATATTTTGTACAGCAGTATGCATCTTATATAGGAAGTTTACTTCACATTATGGCCAACATAAAGCAAATTGATATATATATATATATATATTTTATGAAAAATATTGAATGACTAGAACCGAGATTTAATTAAAAAGGTTTTAATATAAACACACTACTAGTTTCGGCCTGTAACAGCCTTCTTCAGGTGACATTATAAAAAAAAAAAAAAAAAAAAAAACAGGCCGAAACTAGTAGTGTGTTTATATTAAAACCTTTTTAATTAAATCTCGGTTCTAGTCATTCAATATTTTTCATAAAACTATGTATGTTAACCGAGTCAATGATCATTCTGTCATATAATATATATATATATATATATATATATATATATATAGCCAGCTACTCTGTACATAAAGTACCTTAGTTGTGAAGCTACTCGATGTGTAAAGTAGATGGGGAAAAACTATGGATAATTATAAATCCAAAAAATATTTATAAAAATACAAACAATTCTCACTATAATAAACTAAGTATGATGCTGTTCACCATAACTATTTCTGTGATTCCTGTAATTTCATATAGAATAGGACTAATTAAACAGGTTTATACTAATTTTTAATTTTATTCTCAATGATTTAGTAATCTTTTAATGATGCTAATGTCATTTATCTTATTTAAATATATATTGTTGGTTTATTGAATCTGTTACATGATTACTGTATATGTTTGCTCCACTGCATATGATAATGACTACGACATAATGGTCAAAACACACAACAGTAAGTTTAGTTTTGTTTCTATTGTGAGGTTTTTGATTTATCTATCACGTGGGCATTTAAAAGATTTTAAAATGATAGTAGCACATGTTATTAACTGAATGATATATGGGTTATATTCTAAGACTTCAAAACAAAATGTTTAGTTCTTGTTTTACGAAGTATGAGTTGATAGCTTAATGACAAAGTCTAAAATCATAGCAGAATGGAATGTACTTATGCAACCAAAAGTATTGATTCCACTAAGAACAGAAGTACTTGATGTATAAGAACCAGTATTAACTTAGGAAAATATCTAAAGGATTTTCTAGATGTTTAGTTACTGTATTTTGTTTCTAAAACTGACTAAGAAATTTTACTCAGTGGCAATAAAGGGTTTGAAATAGGCCTGACCAACTGTTTCTTCATTGTCAGTTAATGAGCACAAAGTTTCTTATAATACCATGAGAATGGAAAATAAATTTTGTTAAATCTATTTAGAATTCTTATTATAATTATAAATGTTCTTTTTTTGCTTATTCAATAGGTGCCATTACCCCAGTTTGACCATCCCTGCTTTAGACTTATAGCAAAGGTAAAAAGTAGCTGACAAAGGATTCAACAAATGTACTGAAGGAAATCTGAAATACTATTGACATATGTGACCCTAAAGGAGATGATTATTGGTCGCCAGGCACAAAAAGAGATTGAAAATAAAAAAAAAATATATCAGTTAAAAGAAGAAACAAGTTTAAATACTATGACAATTCATTTTATTATGATACCCCCCCCCCTCTCAAAAATGCCCAAGAAACATTTTTGTATAGTTCAGTTGGCTGGGAACCTAGATATTTTCTGTTCTCAAATCCACTATAGGAATGGACAGTGATTTTCATTGCTCTCAAGTGAGACTACCAAACTGCTTCTTGATTATCTGAAGTAGCAAGAAAAACTTATTAAGTCTCCAGAGTAGGATTCCCAGATTATATAATTTTTACCCAACCCACCATACTAATATATGATAGGCTTACAACCTTGTGCAGGTGGGATTCATTTAAAAAAACAAAACACTGGAAATACAGGAAAACCTCACATAATGCGAATTCGATATGTGATAATCAGTTAACGATTTTTTTATGTCATGTGAAATTTTTTGTCGCCAATCGAAAGCGAGTGGTGGCACTTGTCAATGTCAATATAGCAGTGCTGCAAGTGGTGGCCAGTGACACTTGGCAGTTGACTCAAAGCTATCATCGCAAGTGCACATGCAAACTCTGTTTAATCTCTTGCTCAATCACTTTTCCTTCATTTTGCTTTAATTTAGATACCTCATCTCATCTCATCTTCCTTATACCCTCTTTTACCTTGCGGTGTCGAGGGTCCATTGATCATCGGACCTCACTCCGTTTACAGGATAAGGTGGTCAGTCTTATGCCCCGGTGTATCCTATGGCCTGTAGTGTTGAGTTCTCAAGGCCAGTTTGCCTGCTTTCCGGGATGAAAAACCCCAGAATAAACTGGGGAAAAAACCCTGCTGTCCACGCCCAAAACTGGCTAACTTGCCTATGGCTTAGGAAGATCCTTCAGCTCCTCACGTCACCGACGGGAATCGAACCTAGGACACTCCTTCCCCAGGCATATGGTTGCAAAGCGCATAGCCACTAGGCTAACCGCGCATACCTATAGGCTCTATTACACCCCTGATATGGAAAAGAGAAAGACTGATAATGAAAGCGACAGTAATAAAAAGAGAAGAAAAGTAATTGCTCTCATGTGAGACTACCAAACTGCTTCTTGATTATCTGAAGTAGCAAGAAAAAGTTATCATTACGACTCCAGAGTAGGATTCCCAGATTATATAATTTTTACCCAACCCACCATACTAATATATGATAGGCTTACAATGTAAACCTATCATATCGTTTTCCTCTGATATGTTACAGGAAAAGCTGAAAAACTTGCTTGATTCTCATTCAGAACCGTTAAGCGAGAAAGATCTCCTTCAAACTAGAAGAACAGCATGCATATGAAGAAGAAGATAAGGAGTGCAAACAAGAAGAGAATGTTACGACAAAAGAACTTGAGCTAATTTTCAATCACATTGAGCATGCTAAGAAAATTTTGTTTCATGCTGATCCTGATATGGAATGATTTCGAAGTCTGCCAAAATCTTGATAAAGCAATTGCATGACAAGATGAAAAAGTCGAGTGCCATTCAAATATCTTTACTTAATTTTTTTTTTTTTAAAGTAGCTCAATCAAATGTTTAGACATTAAATAAAAAATTACGCAATTGATTTTTATTAACATTGATGATTCTAACATAGCTTATAAATTTTTTTTCGAATTTATGCTAACTGACGGATGAATTATAATTGATTATTGTATTCGCTTGGCACGCATTAACTGATGGATTAATTAATCGTGTTGAGCGGGGGTTTTCCTGTATAATCACTGAGTATAGCAAGCCTGAGCAAAAATAAACTTGGAATTACTTTAATTGAAAGCACATTATATAAACACACAAGTGTTAATATAATACATGCATGAATGGAACTTGACCTGATTTCCAAAAGAAATTAATGAAACTTCTTCAAGATATCAATGTTTAAGGACTCCAAACCTCTGAAATTGACAGAAATATTCAGAGAAGAATAGTTTAAATGTATGATTTTATTTATTTTCTTTGACCTAAGACAAGTTGTTCTGCAATACATTCAACTAGAAACTTCCTACACTATTTCAGCAAGATGTGCACATAAACAAATTGGCACTTACCTTAAAAAATAATGTCTTGCTGTTTCTATTTTATATACACACAGTTTAACCTGGTCATGAAAATAACTACAACTATAATAAATTACAATACATAGTGTTATTTATTTTATTTAAACAAAATACTCTTAGTATATAGATAAATATTTATGCGTATGAGTGTGTGTATATATATATATATAATAACGAGTTTTAAATTTTGTCGTAATTAACCAGAGTAGACTTTACACAGCAATCTGGATAAACATTACCAGAAATCAACTCAATACACTAATTATTACAAAGGCTCTTAATGGTGATGCACATCTCTGAGCCTCTCCACAATAGTTTTTTTTTTTTTTTGCTATGTACAAGGACAGCTGTGATAATTAATACTGTACAAAGTTTTAAGCTCTTTTCACAGCTCTTTCAAAATAAGTTAGCTAGCAACATTTTATTATATATTTAAAAAATTTAGATCTTTTGCAAGAATGATTTCTGAACTGTTCTCGCTGTCTGTAGCATCCTCCTTGTTTTTTTGTTTTTTTCTGTCTTCAGTGCTCTTTTTTTGCTCTTGTTTCTTCTGTTCCTTCTTTTTATTGCTCACTATCTGAAAATGTAAGAATGTCACTGTATAATTTAAACACTCCAATAGAAAAAAGTGACTGTTTTTGTTTTGAATAAAAAGTAATTCTCAGAACATGAAATAACAAAGATAGCAGTTATATAGGGACAATATGCAGTTTTTTTTTAATAATTACATTTTTAAATACTTTAACTACCTTTCAACATCACATGCAAACTTTTCTCGTATACAGAGTAAATTTTTCCATTATACTGAATTATTATATTCAGTATTATAAAATACAAGAGGTCATTATTTGAGGATAACCAGGCCACTGAAGCAATTGGATGTTGTGATTTTTGAAGAACGCTCACTTTTTTTTTTTTTTTTTTTTTTTTAAGTGTGGCATGGAGTGAGATCCTGTTAGAAGATGAGTTTTTTGTCTTTCTGGATTTGTGACTCTTTTCTCTGAAACAAGTTTGCTTCAGTATCTTTTATCACCTCTCTGATGAGAATCAACAGTTCGAAACAACTGTCAGGCCAGTGAAACTTTAATCAAAAATCCTTAATAAAAGTTGAATATATAGATGTCTGAGCAGCACTTGTCTTTTGAGTAGCACAAGCTAAGACAACTCTTGATACCATGGGTTCTACTCTGATAAGCTCTCTGGTCTTTTAAAACCTTTCTATATACATATATATTTTATTTGGTTCTTTTTATTTTCACACACGGTAATGTGAAGTATTATTACACGTATTTTTCAATCTTTCTTCATTCTGCAATTTGGCCAACGTACTCTGAATTAAATTTTAAAAATAAATGTTTTGAACAAAAAATTTATCAGTTTTTAATATTAAAGAGTGTATTATTTATAGATTTTAATTTGGTATGCTTTTTTGGCTGAATATTCAGTTATTCGGTAAAGTCATGGTTCAGTGTATCCTATGAACAGGATACTATTATCATAGCATCCTGTTAATCCCTTGAAGGAACATACGAAGAACTTGAATCAATTAAACCAACGATCAAAAGACTGTTGGTTTAATTGATTTTTAACAGATGCTAAGAGAATTAATGATATTTAAGAAAAGATTCATTGTAGTTATAAGATTTTGCTAATTATTACCTATAACCTGATCTGAACTAATATGAAGACATAACTGAATTTGACAAGTTAGTCTGCAGATGAAAACACAGATAGCTAGATAGTACCGCACTTGGTCAATCCTACACTACTGGGGGCCATAAAATCTGAGAACTGATATAAAGAATTTATTTCTATATACAAGTAGGGTGACTTACCTGTGGACAGTGACAATTCAAGTAGTCTTCAAGACTGAAGAAGACAATACAGTAAATAATATCAAATGACATATCAATGATTTATGTCATCGGTTCCCAACCGGTGGTACGCGTAATGGGGATGCGTGCTGAGCCGTTCAGGGGGTACACAAAAAATAGTCAGTAATGGCAGAAAAACCTCATTTCCACTAAGATAGGCAGTGAACAAAAGTGTCAGTATTTAACAACAGCTACAATTTATAGAAATGAGTTTAAAAGGGGTACACAAGTCAGTGGTCTAATTAATATACTGATACTAATGACATGCTAAGTATATGTAAGTAAGGATAATTAACTAATTAGCATATTGTGATATGTATGTGCTGATATTGTTAATTACCTGCCATTTTCAATTACTCTGAATTTTAATTTTAAATAATACTTGATAATATGTTGAGGATTAACAATCTGTTATTGGTGAATATGTTGCCAATGTTTCTTTTAAGGTTACACAATGGTCGGCATTCATAGTTCATAGAGATACAACATGTGTTAGAATAATTACTTTACTTATCACTGAAAACGTCAAATGTTGCTTTCTTAATGATAAATAAAGTAATTATTCTAACACGTGTGTTGTCTCCATAAATTCTTCACTATGAATGTTGCCATCGTTGTTAAATTGGATGACAGTTATTATAAAGGGTGGTATATCAAAGAGTTTAAAATGTTAATCATCATTAATTTTACTGATGATTTGACATCTAATATCAATGTAGTGACTATCAAGGAATAGGTAATACTAATCCATACTAATAGACTTTGAACTGTTTCTCCATGTTGAAAGAATCTTATTAATACTGCCAAAGTAACATGAACAAAACATTAACAAAAAGTCTTGCTGAGAAAAATATAAGACTAACTGAGATGTCACACAATGCAGATTATATTGAAGGCTTGTAAACAGATCGTTAAATCTGGTTTAACAAAATATTTAAATAAGCAATCACACCAACATTATGGCTTGCTCAGATGACAAAACCCTGAGAGGTGAACATGTTGTGAAGGTACCCAAGTATCTTCACATGTTTTTAGCTATTGGCTACAAGTCCCATAAAACAAACGAAGAATTGCATGTCCCCACATAAGATCACCAAAACTAT
The DNA here is from genome assembly GCF_054136105.1 of Typopeltis vanoorti. Taxonomy (NCBI): domain Eukaryota; kingdom Metazoa; phylum Arthropoda; class Arachnida; order Uropygi; family Thelyphonidae; genus Typopeltis; species Typopeltis vanoorti. Next base: position 33,626,286 of record NC_143554.1, read on the forward strand.
TCCTATCCATTATGTTTGTGGTATGTGAAAAGATAACTGAAGTTCTCTGCAAGTATAATCTCTCTAACACTTTCAAACCACACATTCAATTAGCTACTTTCACCCATTCTTCTTGCACTTCCTGGAGTGTATACAGTTCACTGTGTGTACAGATGGGTCTACTTTGGATAGACTGGTAGATCTGTTAACATCTTCTTGCAGAACAAGAGCTGCATCCATGACCACCTGAATGGCTAGTCAGGACTTGTCGACCATGCTCTGGATATTCCTTGGCACAGAATTAAATAAAAGAAGACAACTGTATTACACAGAAATCACTACAATTTTGCAATGCTATCAGCTATGAAGCACCACCTAACTTCAGTAGGTCTATTAATTTGCCAAAGATTCGAGGGTACTTTGTTTAAGACATTAGTGCTTTTTCAGTTGCAATTTGAAATGTTTCCATAACATTATTATTATTATTATTATTACCCCAAGACCCCATGGAGTCAAAGACTCATCTAGGAGGTCCTTTTGTCATACACACAGTTCATCATACAGCACTTTAAACACACTCAAATTCTCTGCAGACACCAATCAAATCCTCTTAGGCAAGGCATTCCAATCATTCACAACTCTGCATACAAAAAAAAAACCCTGCTTCTCACTCCCCTGCTCACACTCTCTTTATACAGTTTCCAGAGATGACCCCTGATCTCCCACTGCTTTCTGTACAACCTCCCCAACATTGATCCTATAATAACCCCTTACTAACTTGTAGGTCTCTACTCCTCCTATCCACTAGACTCTGTAAATTGCATCTCCTCAATCTTTCCTCATATTCAATATTCCAGAGGTCAGAAATTACCTTGTCACTTGCCTCTGGATCCTTTCCAACATCTCTTTGTCCTTTTAAAACCAGCTGACCAAATCTGGGCACAGCAGTCCATGTGTGGCCTAATCAAAGCCTTATACAATGGAACAAGAAGCTCCCTACTTCTATAAGTCAGTGTCCTCCGCATCATTCCCAGAAATCTTTGTGTTGTCTTCACAGTTTTGGCAATGTAATCCCCTAAATTTCAGATCTTTATCCACTATCACCCCAAGATCTCTTATTTCCTCCACCTGTGACAGTATATATCCCCACCAAGCATAAATTCTGCATCCCATCTTTGTTTCTCAAATTTTAAAACCTTACATTTTGCAACATTGAACTCGCATCCCCAGTCCCGTGCCCACTCACTCAATTTATTCAAGTCTTCTTGTAAGGCCACAACATTTCTACTCTTCATAGTTCGTCGCAACTTTGCATAATCTGCAAACAACTGAATATCTCCATCCAAATCTTTGCCAATATCATTAACATACAAGTTAAACAGCAAATGACCCTAAAACAGACCCCTGAGGTACAGTACTGGTGACTTTCCTTTTCTGGGATATTGCTCCCACATACATAACTTGCTGATACTTGTCAGATAGCCAGTCTCCAAGCCAACGAATGCACTAGTTGAATATTCAACCCCATCCGCTCTAGTTTGACTATCAACTTATCGTGCAGTAATCTATCAAAAGGCTTTGCGAAATCAAGTATATTACTGTGTATCCTTCTGCTCTGTCCAAGGAAGCAGTCACCTTATTGTAATAAGTAAGTAGATTACTAAAAACATGACCTCCCTTTAGCAAATCCATGCTGTCCATCGAAGATAATACCATTGTTGTCAACCCAATTCTGGATCCTAGTTATCACAAGTGTCTCCAACCACTTAACCACAACACCTGACACACACACAGCCTATAATTTGATGCTTAAGTTCTATCACCTCTCTTATGAAGTGGCATAATCTTTCCCTCCTTCCACTCCTTAGGAACTTGCCTTAGTGCAAGACTCATATTAAAAAAATATGCAAAGGCAGATGTCAACACCCTGGCACATTCCTTCAGAATATGTGGTGATATATTATTAAGTCCCACAGCCTTATTAACATCTAGTTTGCTCAACTCCCCCATACACCTCTTGCTCACTTACAGTCAGTCTCTGCTCTCAATCTCTCCATGAAATCACATTTACAAGACCGAAGGACCGTTGTGAACTGCTCATTAACTAGTATATCTTCTGCAACAGCTGTCCTTATACCATTTTCTCCAATCAATGTCATCCTTCCATATTCATTCTTTTTTTTTTTTTTTTTTTTTTTTTACTGGCTACATATCGAAAGAACTCCCTAGGATTCTTTTTGGCTTCATTAGCTAACTGCTATCCTTACTAACCAAGTCACCTGCCTTGCCTGGTCTTTGTAATCCTCATGGAATTGATTATTACCACTTCTCTTATGCTGCCTCCATAATGCCAGTTTTCTCTGTATTGCATGCTTAATCTCTTTATTCATCCATTTCAAACCTACCTTATTTAACCTTCTGACATTATGAATACTTGCCACAATTATAATTTATGCTCTGATGATGCTGATTAGAAAACCAGCAAAAATTATTTAACAAGTTCAAATATTTAATTAGTCTCTTTTTTTGGTGCTGCTTATACAAAGCTCTGTTAAGAATAGTTAAAACATTATGTGATACAACTGAACTGGGATTGCAGAAAGTGTTGGATCTGATGATGGCACCATAAAATTTGTTCATACATGAAGTAACCACTTTGCCACTGATTGGCAAAGTGGTTACTTCATCATCATGCAATCTTAACCTGGAAAGATGCAAATCATGTGGAATTTTCAGTTAAAAAATTTGAGGTATATGTGGAACTACAAACTGAAGAGGCAGCCACAGCAGTATATTTGGAATGAATAAGTTCCATGCTGTGTCAGTAGTGCATTGGAAATGGTCACAAGGTATTTAAAGAAAGCAGTATCAGATTATATACCCAGGATCAGAAGAATAAATCAGGTAGGAGCTAAGTGGAAGCTGTAAAAAAATAAAATGTTGTGGAGGATATACATGAGGAGAAAAGTGATCAGTAGATTTACAAGAGGAGAATTAGCAGGTGGGCCAAAGGAAAATCCCATCAAGTTCTTTCACTATGTGGTGAGTAAAAGGAAGAATGATAATGCAGGAATAACTTAAATGAATGCTAATGGTAGGGAGGTAACAAACACAGAAGAAATAGTTGAATTAGTGAGTGATCACATTGCAAGTGTTATCATCCATGTGGAGATAACATGCATGGCATGAGACATGACAAGGATTGATACAAATATAGAGGTAGATATTAATGTGAATACAGCTATTGGACTGGATTAGAGTTTAGCCTGTATGTTACAGCAAAGTGCAAGAGGAATTGCAGTGTCCCTGTGATAATGAACTCAAACAGCTTATCCTAAGCTGACTGGTCAATTATAGCTATATTATCAAATGCAGTATAAAATATAATAAAGTGGAGAAAAGTGCTTTTTCCTTGTGCAGATGAAAAAGTTTTAATCCATTTTTTTAAACCCATCTTGCTTTAAAATAGCAGGCATAACCAATGTTATGTTATTTTTATGCATGCCATTATGTGTATGATATATCTCAAGGCATCCTATATACTGAAAGGCATATCCTTTAAGAAAAAAAGATCTCCTGATCTCTAATCTGAAGAACAAAATGATAATTGTTAATAAAAGAAAAATCCCTACAGCTAATACAACTTGAGGAATAATCTTAAATGAATGTGCCTGCTATCTGTATATATGCAAAGAGCAAGTTGCATATTTTCACCTACGTTATAACAAAGAATGAGTCATTACATGACCAGAAACAACACAGTCATAATTCATTATTATACAGGTGAAAGTTATGTTAAGTACCATTCTGTTAAGCAAGGCATACCCATACAAAATTATCATTTTACCTGTCTTTCTTGAATGGGAGATTTCTGCTGTTGTGCTTTAGGACGTGCACCGGTATTTTTATCAGATTCAGAAGATCCTGCATTTTGTCCAAATATTCTTGTTCCTGTTCCATTTGGTCCCCATATGCTACGTTGCAGTGCTATTTAAGAAGGATTAATATACTATGATGGACATCTGTAATTAATACATATGTTAAAGCAATCCCTCCCCCTTTCCTCTTATAAACTCGAAAGCAATATGAATTGCAAGATGTAATGACATGGATTATTGTTAAATATTAGCTAATAATAACAATTTATTCCAGATTTATCCGAGAACTGTGTTATGTATTAGTCTATATTAGTTCTTTCAATATGAACCTGCTATATCAGAGATGGCTTACCTGAGCCTCATCAGAAATAATGACAACAAAATACATCACTAGAGTCCTCATTACTGGGGTTTCCTGCTGATAAGAGCCACAGTCAATACCCATGACATCACATATGGCACAATGGGTAAATAAACTAGACCTATGTTGTTTCTGCACATAATGAATTGCTTAAGATTCAACTACTTCAAACTAACCCCCCCCCTTCATAAAATTGGAATAGACGCTACAATGGGAGAGAAAATACTATCAAACATGGAACCAAAGACAACAAAGATCAAAAAGAATTGGGTTGGGTTGTTTTTGAATTATTTGATAATCCCAATGTTTTAACATATATAGCAATGCCATCAATGAGTTTGGTAAACTTAAATCACATATTAACCTACAAGGAAGCAATGTAAATGACTGTAGAAATCATAACTGGACAGATAAACAAATGCATCACAATGCAGTGTGATCTAAGTATATACTTCTGTACATACATAGAAGAAATATACTCTCACCATTATGCACTATAGTAATAATATAAAAGGAATTTATTCATTGAATGATTTTAAAGCAAAAAAGACTATCAATAAAATACTATTTTAACTAGCATGGAGATATAATAATAAATATAAGAAGGAATGGCTTGTTAAATGTTTATTTTAGAATGAGAAGTCTTAAAATGTTTTAATATTTTAATTTCCTTTTAACAATGAAATAAATGAGGGGATTTATTCATTGAGTAATTTTACAGCAAAAAGACTATATCAGTAAAATATTTTTTAACTAGCATGGAGATATAATAAATATAAGAAGAAACTGGAACATGTTAAATGTTTATTTCAGAATGAGAAGTCATGAAATGTTTTAATATTTTAATTTCCTTTTAACAGTGAAAAATTGTAAGAAATGAACACCAATAAACTTCTTATAATAGTTCGTACAAAATGTATCTTTGGATTCATATTTCATGTGTCATAAAAAATGATCGTCTTCTCTAAATCTTATCTACTACACCCTAGATACATAAAAGGGTATTTGGAGTGGTGGTCAAGGTGTTGGAGAAGTTTGTGAGGGCTATGATCCAGAATCAATTACAGCAGGAGATTCTCAATAAAGTGAGGTTGTGTTAGCACTGTGCTTATATATTATGAGATGGTGAGAATTGTATGGCACTTGGCAGGGAGGGGGAATTCATATAGAGTAGTATATCTAGATTTTGCAAAAGCTTCTGTTAAACAACCGCATGACAAGTTTGTATTTAAAGTAAGATGGAGATAAGTTTGGGAGTCAGATATTGCCTGACATTGACAAGATAAGAAGATAATAATGATAATCAATATATACAGTGCTTGGAAAGAAGTCAACAAACACCATAGTATGAGAAACAAACAGTCATGGCACCCACCTTAATAAGATGTAGGTCCTACAGGGCAGACTTTCCACAAGCAATCAACGGGAATTATGGATTATTCTTCCTGTAGGCATGCAATGCAGTCCTGGACTATTGTGAGGCAGACATCCCTTGACCTCACCCAATGCTCCAGTTCATCCCACAAATGTTCAAACAGGGTTGAGAGATCAGGGCTCTAGAGCAGTGCTTCCCAAACTTCTGGATGTCAGGGCTCCCTTTACAAAAATTAAAACATTTCACAGCCCCCCTCGAAAAAAAAATTGTAATAGAGAGATATATTATTATAATATTTATTGTATTTATATTCAATACAAAACATACACAGCGAATATTGCAAAAATCAAATGCATGTATTATTTTTTGCCTCTTACCGTTTGGTTCTGAAGACGATGCGGGCTGTTCTGGTAAAATATGAAATACTGTCATTTTTTTTTTATTTTTTATCAGCCACTTCTCCATCTTACGGTTAAATTTTTTAACGTAGAATAGGTCAAATAATATCACCACTTACCGATACTGGCACACCACAGACTGATAACAGGAAATGAGTGAATATTACCTGAATAAGGGAATTCCCGGACCAGGAACATTTTTCTCTTTTGTGACTTTTCTCCCTTTACGATAATTAAGCCTAACGCGAAACAGACAGCAAAGGCAGGTTATTAAAACGTGCATATGATTGGTGCGGTATTAACAAAAGATCATGCAACCGAAAGATAAAAGCATAGCTGACAATTGAGTTGAAATGCTAACTCTCTTCAACCGAATTCCATATGTGAAACTGCCATAACATTCATTATATATATATATATATTACTTAGTTTTAACACTTTTACAAATTTTAACACGTTCGGTTGAATTTTATTGTTGCCTTGGGAAATTGAACTCACACACATCTAATTAATAACAATAGTTTTTAGTTAGCTACTGTGTTTGCCCATGCAACATATGGTTTTGTTTCAGTCTATACAGCATAGTTTCTGTATGAGGGGAAATGCGATTCATTAATTAGTGTTTTTATCCCAGTTGTCTGTAATTGTACTATTTGTTGAGAAATACATTACATAGACTCCTCATACCTTATTCACTGGCATAATAAAAGTACTTGTTTTTACTGCCTCTGCAGTATAGCGGTTGTTAGGGAGGGGTGTTGTTTACCACTGGAAGCAAGTTACTGTCTCCCCACATGAACTTGTTTAAGCTTTTTTTCATGTGTGAAGTATATGCGAAACTTTTATTGGTAACAGAAAACTAGCTCGGATGACAGTGATAATATAAAACGAGTTTTGATATGTATATAAAGTCAATATCAACAGTCCCTGATTACGAGAACGCGTGATGAAAGGGACAGGGAGATTTGAAACCTCCCTGGAGAGCATTCAAAGTAAATACAATTAACCACTGCTTTGAAATTAAACATATGAATAAACAATATGTACTAATATTCATTAAGCGCCGAAATACGCAGGAAGCAAAGTTTGTGAACCAACACCAATGTGCGAATTTTTCCATTAAAATATAAAAAATAACAAAAAAGAAATAATAAAAGTTAAATACATTTCTTTTAAAATAAAAAAAAATCTACTTAGTCTTAAAACATTTTAAATTTGTTTTCATTATTTCAAGGCCCCCCCTGAACAAAACCGCGGCCCACAGTTTGGGAAGCGTTGCTCTAGAGGCTAGTCAAGTGTGGTGACATTCATGTCCATAAACCACACAGTTACAGAGGCAGGCTTTTTATGACAAGGTGCATTATCTTGCTGAAAGAGACAATGTAGAAACACCACAAAGTTAGAAGCATTGTCCACAATATTCAGATACCTCTTGGAGTTTAACATTCATGGCACTGCAAGCAGAGGTCAAACCAGGACCAATACCACCTCCGAATTTCATGGTTGCAGTTTCACACTTTGGTAAGAGATGTTCACCAGGCATCCACCACACCCTTCCATCTGCTCGGTAGATGTAGAGAGATTCATTGCTCCATAACACAGCTTTCCAAGCTTCCACCCCACTCTAGATGCTCTTTGCACCACTGAAAATGATGTTCCTGTTGGTTTGGGGCACAATGCACCTTGCCCATGGGAATGTCTATTGACTTCTTTCTAAGCAGTGTATAGTTAAGTGTTACTATACACCAGAGAAATCAGGGTAAGTGATTACCTCAGTGGGAATTTAATTATGAGAACATAGATGGGATAGAATAAAAAAGCACACACAAAGAAAGAAAATGCTAAGAATTAAAAAAAAATAAATAAGTTATGCATTTTTGGAGATTTCAGTTGGCAGTATATTTATGGAGTTTTCTCCAAGAAATGATTGAGGTTAAGGATCCCTTAGTAATTATGGGCATGGAATCAAAATTCATAAACGACACTGTAAAAGTTCCTAAAAAAAGACAAGATAACAGCAGTGCTGGGAAGAAGACTAATATACAAAGAATCCATTGTGTTTTAAAGAGGTCCTAATATCCACATATCATAATTATAAATCAGATGAGTCTTTAGGATTCTAAGAGTAACTAAGATTATATCAAGATGTGGTATAAGGGAAGATTAAAAGGAGGTAGACTATAATTCCCGGTGAACATGAAAAGGAGAGGTGACGTAAAAGATGCAAGCTGATAAAAGGATTACAAGATAGAGGTGGGTGAAATCTTTCAATATATGACACAATCATCAAATTAAGTGTCGAGCTATATTTTTCTTTTGTTTGTTTGTGCGTGTGAGTGGAGAAATAGATTGCTGATATACACAAATAGTATACTAGTGAGCATACCATTTGTGAAGAAACTTAAGTAGAGGAAAGGCAAATGGTGCGTGAACTGATTGGAGTCTCCCATAATGAGTCCTTGAACACAATGAATATTTGCATAATTATATTAATTTTACATAGCTTATATATTCACTTAAAAACACAGGGAGGGATGCACAATATACAACCCTGCCTTCCCATGGTTTGGCCTGTTTCCACAAAAGGGACTCTGACAAAAACCAGATAAAAGCTAAAAGAGATACCTTCCTAGTTGGAAGAAATACCAACTAGACTCTAGGTGGTAGATGTCCTTCATTGCCCAGTGAAATACCACCATCTGGCATATTAGAGGTCTGAAGTGGCAATGCTATGTCTCCAGAGCAGGGATTCCAGTTTCTGTTCCTTCCCTCTTTTTTGTGCAGTGTGCATGATACCTTCAAGATCATGCCAAACATACTTAAGAGACCCATAACCTCCTCCACTTTGAGGTAACATCAACTAAAACAGTGGTAATGCAGGCTGGCTGCCACTTAGTGCACATCCCTGAACCTGTGGAGGAGTCCCAGTCAAGTGGTGCATAATCTCACTGCTACATACTCTTGTCAGATCATGCAGGAAGAGGGGAGTCCAAGTCATGGTATGACTTGGACTCCCCACTGTATTCTTTCTAATCATGATTAACCTTATGAATACTTATGACAGTGACCCTGAAACAAAAATGACTTGTCCTCATAAACTATTCCCAACAAAAAAAAGGCATTACAAACCAAGCCAGAATCTTCTCACTAAACTCACTTTTACATCCATTTTACCAACATCATGGCATTAACACAAACTTAAATGATGTTCCCCATCACTTGCAGTCTTCCAGACCGGATATCTTACTCCTGACAGAAACTTAGATTGCAGTTATATCTACTACTGTCCACCTTCAATGCCCAAACTATGCACTTCACAATTCCTTTCAAAAGGGTAGCACCTGTGTCTTCTTGAGATCTGATACAGCCTACTAAAGAATAGCTAATTTAGAATCCTCTGCTTTTGACCTCCTCTGGCTCAAGGTTTCCTTGTCCCATTTAGTAATATCGATTTGTTGCATTTACCAGTCTCCAAACACTAATAACTATCCAGACCACTTAATGTTCCTTTCCACGAAATATGATTATCTGCAATCCAGCTATCCAAATAGCGAGGTCATCTTCCTGGGTGACCTCAACATCCACAACTCCAACCAAGCAGGACAAGAAGCAGAAGTCTCTGCTATAAGTAATGACCTAACATGAATCATACATCTACCTACTTGAATCCCTGATAACCATCGTCACTCTCTTTTTGACCACTTCTCCTTCAGGATACACCACAGGGCACCTCTCCTCTCAGCAACTCACACTACACAATGCCTCCCTCTCTGACCACTCCCAACCCCTCATCCTCCAGCACTACAAATATGCCAATTGGAATGACCTCAGAATTTCCTCCTTTTCTTTTCCACTCATGCGACCCTAACAACTGCTCTGAACAAGTTACAGAAATTATCCTCACTGGCATGAAGGCTTTTATACCCCATTCAATCCAAAATCCTCGTTCATTTTCTAGATTGTTCAACAGAAAGTGCATCAAAGCAATCACAAAAATCAGCTTACTGCAAGTGACTTTGCATCAAGAACTACAGCTTCATATTCTGCCCATATCAAAGCATGCAACATATGCAAAACCGTGTACGCACAATTCATCGCAGGTAAATTCTTCGCAAGAAAATTTTAAATCCTATGGTCATGTCATTCCCATATATGAAAAAACAAAACAGAAATATTTTATGTATCATTTGTTATTTCAATTATATTTAGCATTCTGAAATTTTTTATTCCATATAAAATTATTAATATTCTTTATTATTAATAATTAATAGTAGATGGAATAGTAATTTTTAATAAACTGGGATAAGGTGGTTAGAGAGAAAGGCACCATATTTAAAAATATTTAGGGATAATAGTTATTTCTAACAATTTATAGTTAGAATAGTTATTAGGGAGAATAAAATATTTAAGAGTAGTTAGGGAGAAAGGGCACAATATTTAAGAATATCCATTCTTCGAACCATTCACTATTTTTGTCAAATATTTAATGTCGATGAAACCAGCCTTTTTTTGGAAGTGAATGCCTTCCAAGACTTTTGTGGCCAAATCAGAGAAATCTCAGCCTGGTTATAAAGTTGCAAAAGATAGAATGACTTCTGTCTATTAGGTGGCAATACTGAATGTGATCTAAAGTTTAAACCCATGGTAGTTTATAGGGCACAAAATCCTAGGGCCCTCAAAAAAAAAAAAAAAGGCATTAATCAAGCTTCCCTACCTTTTATTTGGAAGTCTAACAAGAAAGCAAGGACTACCAAAGCTTTATTCGAAAGATGGTTCACAAGTTATTTTTGTCCAACAGTTGAGAATTTTTGCAAACAAAATAATCTTGATTTTAAAGCTATGCTTATTTTAGACAACACACCTGGTCACCCTCTTGATTCACTGTGTGAGAACATTAAAATGATATTAGATCCCACATTGTTTTAAAACCGAATAAGAAACTCAAAAATTGGAATCAGAAAGTTTCATGTCGAAAATGATATTTATAATTAAAATGATATTTTTACCGCCAAATGCAACTCCTCTCATACAGCCTATGGACCAGTTGATTATCGCAACCTTTAAAGCATACTACCTGAGAAGAACATTTAAACAGACAATAGAAGCAACATCTGGAAAAATTTCTGGAATCTGCTATTGAAAATATTCATCAATCTTGGAATGAAATTACTGCTAGTAATATGCGATTACTAGCAGTAATTTCAAATTTCACATTTTTCCACGTTGTGCAAATGATTTTAGAAACTGTTCCAAATGCAAGGATAATGTTCTTGAGGGAATTGCGTTTGATGAGATTGAAAATGATAACGTCCAAGAGTTAATTAAATCTCATTCTGAAGAACTGAGTGATTACGATCTGTTAAATTTAGATGCACAGCAGGAAGATGCTGAAGAATATGAAGAAAATTTAACCAGTGATAGTCAGCCAAAAGAGATTTCACAGAAACAATTTCAAAATATTTTTCGTACAATCAAAATTTTTAAGCATCAATGCTTAGAGGCTGACCCTGATGAAGAGAGAAGCAGTAAAATTTGCAGAAGAGTAGAAAAGGCAATAGGGCCATGCCATCAATTGTATGAAAAAAAAAAAAAAAAACAGAATGCTCACCAAACTATGTTAGCTCAATTCTTTGTTAAGAAGTAGAATAATAAATTCATATTCTGAATTTGTTTTATTGTCTTTCAGCTTCATGGTTTTCCTTTAACTAGGCCCGGAGACATACCCTAATTCTTTTATAAAAAAAAATTAAGGGTCAAAAAAAGAAATTTGAGGAACAAATTATACTTTTTCTAAAAATAAATGGAAAAAAAACTATCTTGTTTTTATTATAATAATAGAAAACTATTTATTAGAAAGAGTCTCTTCATACAAATACTTTGGTCATCTCATTGATCTAAACAGTGGACTCCAAAAGGATATATGTGTGTGTGTGTGTGTGTGTGTGTGTGTGTGTGTGCGCGCGCGCGCATGTATACAGCTAATTATCTTTTTACATGGCTTTTTTTTTTTTCACAATTTCAAAATAACACAGTTAAACAAAAGGTTTATTTTGATTTAACATGGTTCAATGGCACTTATTTTTAAAATCTGTTTGAATTCAGTTCTGTTAAAAAGGGTATTTCCATTATAATTATTATTTCCTAGAACAGCACTTAAACTTGAATTTTGGGACCCCCCCCCCCCTCGATGTTTTAAATATCAGGGATTACTCTACAGAGAATTGTGGCGAAAACAAAAAAAATCAATTTTTGTAATTACGATTCCCTGAAGTTAAGCCAACAGATGATCCGTTATATTCACTTGTCATTGATTCCTGGAAGCAGAAGGGTGCTATGCTGATTCCTTGAAGTTAAGTTCGTACATTAGGGGAGGCCCACCTATATAAAGCTGCTTGGAAGGAGTTGAGCTGTTTGCTAAACAATCATTTCTTGTTTACAATTCTAAATGTTTACATGTCTTGTGTTTTCTTCATGCAATATCAAATTAGTAAAATTAATAATTAATTACACTCTTGATCAAGTTTGGAACGCAGATGAAAGTGGCCTTTTTTTTGGAAAAAAATGCCAAATAGAACTTATATAGCGAAATCACAAAAAATACAGGAATACATTAAATTTTGAAGTTTTGTATGCGTAATATCAAATTACACTCCTGATCAAGTTTGGAACACAGATGAGATCAGCCTTTTTTTTGGAAAAAAATGGCAAGTAGAACTTACATAACAAAATCACAAAAAAGTGTTCATAGTTTTAAAGCAGCTAAGGATCGTGAGACTATTATTTGGCAGCAATGCATTAGGAGATCGCATATTAAAACCGTTACTCATTAATCAATCCCTAAGACCGCAGACAATGAAAGGTGTGGATTTTAATGCGTTAACAGCGCATTGGAAGGCAAACAAAAAAGGTTGGGTTACAAAAGAAATTTTTAATGAATGGTTCCATCAATGTTTTGTTCCAGAAGTTAAACTTTATTTGATAGAAAAAAATCTGGACATTAAAAGTTTTATTGATTATAGACAATGTACCTGGCCATCCTGTTTTAGAACACCTGAATGTGGAATTTTGTTTTCTGCCACCTAATACAACATCCTTAATACATCTGCTAAACCAGGGTGTGAATGCTACCTTCAAAACTTACTACATAAGAAGAACATTCCAATACATTTTGAATAAACTAGATAAGGGTAATTTACTTACAGTTTGACAGAATGTGTGGAAGAAATTTTCTATTTTGGATTGCATCAACTTCAAATACATACTGGAAAGCTACTTGGCCAGAATGTGTGAAAAAGAAGAACCCTGTACCTTTGCATGCAACTGTATATTCCAACATCATCCGATTAGCACATGCAGTTGGCGGAGGATTTGATGATTTTTCGTCTGCAGATATTGAAGAATTGATGGTTGGTAATGATGAAATAATATAAACTGTCCTTGAGAATCTCGATGAAAAAGAAAAAAAAAGTGATGATGAGATTCCATTAATTAAAGAAGGGCTTCAAATGGCTAGTAAATTGCAAAGGCATTTTCTTACACATGATCCAAATACTGAATGAGCTGTACAGTTTAACGTGAACTGAGGTCATGTATGGTGTGATATGAAGAATTATACAAAGATCTAGTCAAAACAGGATCTCGACGATTAATTACAGTTTGTGGTAAAAAAAAATTTTTTTTAAAATCGACCTTCAGAATTATTGGAAATTAGTGCTCAATTAGTTCCTTTTACGGATCGCCAGTGTTTTAAGTGATGGAAGTGATTTAATTCCGGTCTCACACAAAAGAATGCGGCTACTGTTAAAAAATGACGGCAAATAAAATTTAACTAATAACCATATGCGCAGGTGTATTTGGGCCTTTTTGAATTTCTGTTTTTTTCTGGAACCAATCTACTATGTAAATGGAGAATTGTGTGTGTATCACATATTATCCAAACATCAAGTAATTAATCAATATCAAGCTTATGATACAAAGTGGTGAGATCTATAAATTAGCAGCTTGATAATGTGATTTATTATATATACATTTTTTGTAATATTAACCCCACACACACACACACATGAGAAGTAGCAATACCCATAATACACAAGGTTGTAAATCATCAGAAAAAGAAATCTGTTGATGTGGTTCATCATCAACAACTAAGGAAAAACCTACAAGCAGAGTGAGGCTGAAGCTATGGGCTCTCTCTCTGTCTTGCTCATTTTTACATGAATCATTTTGAAAACACAAAACACCCTAAACTCTGTCGCTCCCACAATATGGCTATGCTGCACTGACATATTCTCCAATTGGCCACACAGCAAACATATGTTACAAACATTATTAGCAAACACCCTAGGATCTGTTTCACCATCAAAAAGAAAACAACTGTCTGTCCCTTGACACTAGTTACCTGACTACCAAACAGATTGTTATCCTTTTCAGTCTACAGAAAATCTACCCACACTGGTAGGCATATCCATCACCATCAACCCTCCTAGCAATATGGTGCTATCAAAACCAAGTTTAGCAAATAGAGCTAGAACCATCTGCTTCTAGCACGTTAGCCTCTCCACTGAAATCAATCATATTTGGCAAAGTTTTTAGCCAGTGCACATGCTCTCAGAAAGTATGAACATAGGGACATCGAAGCCTTACCAAAAATTAATTATCCTTATCTGCTCATCTAAAGATCCTCATCACCATCTGAACCATCCTAGGGTCTACTGCATACTTTGTTCCTGTAAGCTTAAATACTTTGGACAAATGGGAAGAACTAAAAATATCCATCTACAAGAACATAGAAAATATGTCTATCTACATTACAATTGTTCAAGGCTGGCAGACCATGCCACAGATACAGATCACTGAATGCAATGGGGAACCCTCTCTCTTATACAGAAACAGATTTCAATCAGAGAGAATATTTCTGGAATCTGCCACAAAATTACGACATTCCCCCAATTTGGCTACACCATATTGTCAAAAATATGAGAAATGTGCCCGCAGTATGCTTGAAGATGCAGAAATATTGGCTTAGTAATATAATTTGCTAAATAAATTTAGTTAATTCATTATTAACTTTAGACATCTATTTTATTCCACTAAATATCAACATGTGTTATATGGATGTTGATCAGTAGCTACTCATGTTTACAAAATTAGAAGAAAGTGGACGAGGGACAGTGGTCAGGTCGATGGAATAGAACCCAAAAAAGTACTTCCAGAAAAATAATAATGCTTAAACTATGAGAAAGTGATTGGGAGTCCGTGAGGAGGAGAGGGTCATCTATTAAGTGGAGTTCCTCCTTCTGGAGAGCATCAAAAAGAAGGCACTTCATGAGGTTTTTAACACACCACAACAAATGTGATAACAAGTTTCTATAGTTAGATGGATTTGGTATTTATTACTCTTAGGAGCTGTACAGGTAAGAATTAGTGACTTAAACAAAAGCAGGCACAAAGTTTTTTGGAAGCTGATGTTGTGGCATGTTTGTGTTAGGAAAAACGAGAGGGGGGGGGGGGGTATGTCAGTCCATGCAGGAAAATCTTCTCTATATCACCCAAATGAGCTGTCATACCTTCCCTTAAATTAATTCACACTGGAATGTCACTATCCTTAAACGCAACTATTCCACTCATTCACTACTCTGTGAGAGAAAAGCCTAGCTCTTACCCCTTTCTTGACTGCAAACAAACTTAACTTTCATAGATGCTCTTCTCTCCCCCCACCTTTCATATAATGAAAAATTTCATCAGACGATATCCCGTAACACCTATTCAGAAGTTTTTAGACCTCTATCATATCATCCTTTTTTTCTCCTCTTAACCAGTCTGTAATCCACATACTCACAATTTGTCTTCACAATCTAAATCCCATAATCTGGATACAATCTTTGTAACTCTTCTTTGCACCTTGTCCACAACTTCTTTATTCCCCTCGGAACCTGGGAGATCAAATCTGTACACAATAATCCAGGTGCAGTCCTATCAAGGCCTTATAAAGAGGCAAAATTACTTCCTTATCCTTACATTTCAAGGCTCGCTTCAACATTGCAATTATTCTGAGTTGTATTTGCAACTTTTACTGTGACCTTTGAATTTCAAATTTCTATCCACCATCAATGACATAATGAGTTGCTGCAACCCAAAGAATGCAGAGCAGATCAAAACATTAGTAATTAGTAGATTACTAGACCTTATCAAATCCCCTGAAAATGTCAAGAGTTTTTCCATACAATTCCATGTTCCAAGGTGGACACACTTGGTTAGGTGATCTGCTATGAATCAAGAGTGAAGGAATATATGTTAGCACTAATTGATTAATGGTATATCTCCAAATGGAAGAAGTTTACTTTGATAACCTTCTCTATTACTTTTGAGAAAAATAAGTTGAGAGTTTAGCCTTGTCACAGAACCAGGAAGCTTGAATGTCACATGAGCAAAGGGTAAGTTTTCTGTCCTAAAGATTTTTTTGCAGCTGTTGTGGGCTGCAATGTATGTGCCTTATAATTTTTTTTTTTTTTTTTTTTTTGAGATCAAATGTTTATATAGTTTGACTATAGAAACAGAATTACCTATATTTCTGAATCTGAAATGATCAAAGACTTCTATTTTTTTTTATGTTAAATAAATCTTGTTACTGCTTTCATTCTTCCAGAAAGAAAGTCTCCTGCATCTCTGGACTACATGTAGACACCGCAAATAATAATAATAACAATAGTTAAACTACACCCTCTGTCCAAAAAGAAATTGAACTTTTTGAAAATAGAAGAAACTAGTGGCACCACCTGTTGTGTCTTTTTGTTGTTGAAAACGGCAACCTTCATTAGTGTTGTGTCAATCAACTGTTTATGACATTTGTTTCATTAGAAGCCAAGTTATAGTACCAAGAGTGACAGTGTGTTTTGATGAACAGTTGGAAAAATGAGTTTCAAACAGAGAGCTGCGATTGACTTTTGTGTTAAACTTGGTCAAAGTTTTACAGAAATGCATCAAATGCTTCAAAAAGCATACGGTGAAGAATGCTTATCCCATACTCAAATTTACGAGTGGTTTCAAAGTGGTCACGAGACACTTGAGGACGACGAAAAGCCAAGCTGTCCAAAAACTGGACTGAGTGAGGTCAACATCCAAAAAGTGTGCGATTTCATCAAAGAAAACCCCAAAATCGTCCATGAGATTGATTGAAGATGAATTCGGGATTCCAAAATCGACTGTGCACAACATTTTGACCAAGAGTTTGGGCCTTTGTAAACTGAATTCACGATTTGTTCCCCACAAGTTGACTGACGACCAAATAATGTATCGAATTGAACACTGCAAGGACCTCATTAAAACTGCTCGTAAGGACTCAATCTTCCTTGAAACGATTGTTACTGGTGACGAAACATGGTGTTTTGAGTATGAGCCCGAAACAAAGCACCAGAATGCTGAGTGGAGACCACCACAAGAGGGGCATCCGAAAAAGTTGCTTGGAGAAGTCAAAAGTAAAGACAATGCTGATTTGTTTCTACAATTCCAAGGGCATTATCCACAAAGAATTCGTTCCGCCTGGCCAAAGGCGAGTTTTATCTTGAAGTTTTGAAGTGATTGATAGCGAGAATTTGTCGCGTGCGGCATGAATATTGTAACGACCAACCATTCGTCAAAACACACTGTCATCTTGGTACTATAACTTGGCTTCTAATGAAACAAGTGTCATAAACAGTTGACACAACACTAATGAAGGTTGCCACTTTCGACAACAAAAAGATAAAACAGAGTGGCACCACTAGTTTTTTCTTTTTTCAAAAAGTTTGGTTTCTTTTTGGACAGAGGGTGTACATACCCTGAACATACATAGTAATTTTGAGACAATTTTCATCATCTAGTTTAATGAAAGGCTGAAGTAACTTGAAAAAACCATTTTTCTGTGTTCACCAACAGCATGAAATGCACTCTAGATTTACAACCTTTGTGGGCAGACTAACATAAAAATTGGAAGTGGTCTTAGGTTGGATAATATTTACAGGGTGGCCATAATTCAACTTCCTCTATTCAGAACCTTAGAATTCAGAATCTAACAACTGGAATGTCACCTTAGTAGGAAGACTAATTGAGACATGAGAAGTATTTGTGAAAAAAAAAAAAAAAAAAAAAAATCAAAAAGTTGCCAATAGGGGCAATATTACACTGTGCAATGTAAAAAAGCATTAAAATTGACAGACAAATGAATAATAAAAATAAAATGAAAGATTACCTCTATGTGTTGCACTTATGATAATACAACAATAAAACATTTAATATCAATTTAATTTAGCACAGTAATCATGATATTAATTACTGGAGCATAAATGTTGTCACAAGCCTGTTGCACAACTCAAGCACATTGAGTTACCCAAGCAAAAGAGGACACCTGATTCAATGAGGCCACTGTTCTCGTAGACCAGAAATTGCATCCTGTACACAGCATTCTCAACAGCACTTCTCACAGTACTGGAAGAAGGAGGAAGATCTCTATTTGAGACATCGCCACGACAGACGTTGGCCATCAGGTAACAACCAAAAATCGCATGGAGAAATATCATGGGAGCAAGGTGGTCATGCAACTGAAAAGTAGCAACTAATCACACTTTCTTCTGTGAAGTTGATGCTGTAGAAGCTGCTGGACCAGTTGTGCAATGTGGGGAGGTGCTCCATCTTACTTGAAAATTGTCTCGTCCAGACATTGTCATTGCCGAAGTTGAGGAAAGACGAAGCTGTTCAGCAGGATATTTCTGGTGTGGTAATAGAACAAGTTACTGGTCCTATCAGAGTGATACCCTCAAAAAAAAAAAAAAAAAAAAAAAAAAAATGGCCCTATTATAAAATCTGCTAAAGTCACACATGGTAATTTTTGGGTGAATGTAATGGAAGTTCCTGGATTGCACAGGGTGATTTGGAAAGCCAGATTCAACAGTTCTGGGTGTTTACAGTCCCACTGGGATAAAAATGTGCCTCATCTCCCCACAGAATTTTCCAAGCCAAGCATCGTTGACTTCCAATCTGACCAGAAACATCAGAAGAAATGTCAGTTGCTTATCATAATCATTATAGCAGCTGCTGCACACAGCTGATCTTCTATGGATAAAATGTAATCATTTTACACAAGACTTTCTATATCGTGGAATAAGGCATATCCAATTGTCGTACTACTCCGGCACTGCTACTACCAGCAACATTTTTGTGTGAACTTCAATTACATGTGGTGGCACTGGTTTCTATCCTCTGCCAGCTTGAACTTCCAAATCATGGATTTAACATGAAAGTATGTTAGCTAACAGAAGAGTTTTATACAAGTTCTGGCAATTTATAAAATCATGAAAAGTTGCGGATGCATTGCACTTATTAAGATAAAATAACTCTACAAGTAATATGTGATAAGGTAAAGTGAGATGAATGTTGAACATGACTATCAATAGGAATGCATTTGTGAAGTTTGACCTTTCCTTAATAGCTCTTATGATTCCAGCAAAACAGGTGTTCAGCTGTTCATTTTATGGAAAATTTTTGGTTTCCTGGGCTACAACAGCGCCATATTCCTTCTATTGGCAACTTTTTGAACTCAAATTTTTATTCACAAGAATCCTTGCCGTGTCTTGATTATTCTACCTACCAAATTTCATGACATTCTGCTTGTTAGATTGAGCTATGGCCACCCTGTATATGGTTCTTACCAAATCACCAAGAACCCTTATTTTCTCTAGTAGTTTTTGTAGTAACTATAAACTTGCTACTACAAAAGGTGAGAGATCAGATGTTATGTAAATTATTGAATATATTATATATATTATAAATATAATATATTTATATATAATGACTCTTCTAGAATAATCAATGCTTGCTATTAGAAATTACTCAAATATCATAAACAATTACCCATATTTTCTTCTGATATTTGCAGCCTTGTTATTTCTTCTGCCAAATTTAATATATAATCCACTGCAATGACTACATCATAATTATTTTCTTCCAGGACCTCTCTTATTAGTTCTACATCCTAAAAATAAGGGAATGTTTTATAAGTTCACATTATGAAATGTTTGTAAAAACTGATGCTAAGGCTAGAGAAAATTAGCACACAGAAACCCCCATAGAAGAATGACAGCATATCAAATGCATATATTTATTTTAAAAAGTTAAGACAGAAGTAAGAAATATTGCAAATGACAGCTAGAAATGTACATTTATTTATTTTTTAAATTCATGTGAGTGATTTCAACATTCATCCCACATGTATGCATCAGCCAATACATCCAAACTATAACTCAGCCCTTGCCATTTGTACTTAAAATCTCTAATATTGGTCAATTTAACTATCCTGAAGTCACTTTTGCTATTATTTTATTGTTTACATAATTTCAAAGAAAAAAAAAAATTATGATCACAAGGTAAAGACTACAAGCTGATAGGGAAATCAAATTCTTTTCACCCTAACATCTTTTTGAGAAATGGGCATCACTGCTGCAGTGCTTAGAAATACCTGACCATCTAGCAAATGATATCACAAGTTGTCCCTCAAGCTGACAAAAAAAAAAAAATAATAATAAAATTAATTAATTAAATAAATAAAATAACATTAAAAACTTCTTAATGTTTTTTTCTGCAAATAAAATGGAGCCAGTTTTGTGTTTAAAGTGCACACTTCGTATCCTGGTATTTAGGCTTATATGTTAATTCTCATGCATCATGTTGTTTCAGGCAACAATGTATAGGAAGTAATAATTAAAAATTTTTAGTTATTATCTAATTATTACTTCCTGTATTTTACCAAAGTTAAATTGGCATCTTCAGGGATTAATACACTGATATCAGTTTAATACACACACATATATATATATATATATATATATATATATATATACACAAAATATGCATTGATACATACAAAATATATCAAACTGCCTCTCATATGGGAAACCCTCATTTACAGACAGTCAGCCCAACAGCTAACCAAAGCCAATATGTGGCATAATTACAGGACTTTAGATCATCCTGTACCTTTTCTGTTCAATCTTTGTTACTGAAATGCGCATGCATGCACGTCGATATCAATGTATTTATGCCTGAAGATGGCAATTTAACTTGGACAAAATACAGGATATAATAATTAAAACTTTTTAGTTATTATCTAGTCTATATTGTCAATTTCCTGAAACAACAGGATACACTTCACATCCATTTTGAGAGAACATTTTTCAGGGTCAAGATATTCTATGGTAAACAAGAACTACAAATTTTTTTATTTACATTCCTGAAATGTGTAATGTTGTTTATTCTGAAAATACAATTCTGTTGATGAAATCTTTACTTCTTCAATCTTTTCACACACGATTATTCAAGCTTATCAGTTTATGATATGGTGAAAGATCTGCAACTTACAGGAGTCTTATACTGCTTGTTTATTTGTTTTTGGAATTAAAATGATGCAAGGACTGATGGTTATGCTGCACCAAAACACGTGTAATAAATAAGCTGCTTATATAGGTCTAAAAACTATATATAAAAGTCAAAATAATTAACAATAATCATAAATGAAACATTTCTTAAAAGTATACTATTTAATAAATAAGACAGCATAAAATCAGTGTAAGAAATAAAAGTTGTTGAGAGATTATAGTCTAACCAAGTGAAAAATAAAAAGTTTAGTTTAATCCTTTATCCAAGTGTGAGCAAACAAAGTTTGCACCTGAAAGTGATATACTTGGTTTAATCCTTTATCCAAGTTTATTTCAGGCACAAACAAGTTTGCGCCTGAACTATTTTCAGGACTGGGGCAACTAGTATATAGAAGCTTATGACTTCACATCACTTGCCTTAGTATCCAATAATGTAAAAGCACATATCTTTAGCATCATCATCAAATTCCTGCCATATACCCTCAAGAGGTG
This sequence comes from Typopeltis vanoorti, assembly GCF_054136105.1. NCBI lineage: Eukaryota > Metazoa > Arthropoda > Arachnida > Uropygi > Thelyphonidae > Typopeltis > Typopeltis vanoorti. Next base: position 33,648,173 of record NC_143554.1, read on the forward strand.
TACAGGATATGATAGTACTACATGAAAAAAATTACATCATTACTAACTTCCTATCTACAATTTTCCTCCAAATCGGCCTGTTACTTGTCAAGACTCCAACATTATCAGATCTTATATTTCTATTGTCTAAGGCACTTTGTACTGTATCAATCCACCTATATCTTGGTCTTCCTCTGGGTCGTTTTGCTGCCAACCTGGCGGAGAACACTTGTTTTGCTAATCTTTCTTCGCCCATTCTGTTGAAGTGACCATACCACCTGAGATTAGCTCTGCTAACGCACTCTTGGATGTTGACAATGTCAAGTTATCCTAATATCCTAATCTTAGTTATCCTAATATCCTCGTTTTTAATATGATGTTGCTATTGATATCATCTGTTAACGCCTATAATCTTTCTCAGGACTCTCATATCTGCCGTCTCCAGTCTTTGGTCAAGTGTTTTACTTCTGACCTAGCTCTCAGATCCATAAGTTAAAACTGGTTTGAACTTATGGATCTGAGTAAAACTTGTATACAGCTAATTTAGTGTTTCGACTAATTTCTTTCTTATTCCATACAAATTTATTCAATTGACTTCCTACCATACCAGCTTTGCTGATTCTGTTGTCTATTTCTATATTTAATTTACCATCTTCAGTAAAAATCGTGCCTATGTAGCTGAAATGTTTCACTTGTTCCACAGGTTCTCCATTCACAACACAGTTGACATTTTCAATGATTCTGCCTATTTTAATTGTCTTAGTCTTTTTATTGTTGACCTTCATACCATATCTATTACAACAGCTATTCAATTTAGTCAGAGAATCTTACAGACTTGTAGTGGATTTATTTAGAAGTATAACTTCATCTGCATAAAGCAAAAAGCTGACATTAACATCTCCAATTTTGATATCATGTTTAATACCACTTTCCTTCATAATGTGATCCATATAGATAATGAATAACAGAGGGGATAATGTACATCCTTGTCTCACACCAGATTTAACATTAAAGCATCTTCCTGTACTTCCTTCAATTCTAACTGCTGACTTACAACTCAAATAAAGACTAAGTATTGCTTGATATAATGCCCCATTGACACCATATAACTGTAGCGTATTGAATAGCTTCTCTCTTGGCACCTTGTCATATGCCTTTTCCAAATCGACAAAACTTAAATACAGAACTCTGTTATATTCCCATGCTTTCTTGACTATTCGTCATAAAGTGAAGATCTGATCCTGACAGCCTCTATTTGGCCTGAATCCAGCTTGTTCTTCACCAAGTTTTTCTTCAACAATTCCTCTCAACCGTTTCTCAAGTATATTTGCATAGATCTTGCCAGGAACACTCAGTACAGAAATACCTCTTTAATTCTCACATTCAGTTTTATTTCCCTTTTTATATATGGGTACTATGAGAGCTTGACTCCAATCATTGGGAATTCGTCCCTCTGTCCAGGCTTTCTGAACTAGTGCAGCCACTGTAAGACTCTTATACCACCATACTTCAGCATTTCTGGTCAAATATCATCTACTCCTGCTGCCTTTCCACATTTCAAGACTTTGACGGCTTTTTCTACTTCAAGTATGGATATGTATTCCTGACTGCATGCCCGGTCAGTGCTTTCCATCACTGTGCTGTCATCACTGCTTGTTTCATTTAGCAGTTTTTCAAAGTAATTACTCCATACTTCAAGGATATCTTTTTCTCCCATTTTCATGTCACCTTTATCATCTCTAACTCCTTTTACAGCACTCTTTCCTCCATTCCTAAGCTTCTTCAACAACCTCCAGAATATTTTGCCACCTTCTTGATATTTATTTTCTATATTCTTGCCAAAGTCCTCCCATGACTTTTGTTTAGCTAGTTTTACACAGTGTTTAGCATTCTTGCATTTGTCTCTGTATTTTCTAAGAGCACAAGCTGACTTATTTGACAGGAACTTTTGATATGCTTTTGTCTTTTCTTTCACTGCCTCTTTAACTTCCTGTGTCCACCAGGGAGTTCTGATTTTTTTATCCTTGCACACAACCTCACCACATGCCTCTCTGGCAGAATCAATCAATGTTTTCTTCAGAGTTTGCCACTGAATCTCCAAGGTTTGATTCCTGTTCTCAAACTCTTTCATTTTTTCTTCAATAATTTTTGTGTATTTTAGTCTACAGTTCACATCTGAGAGCTGCTCAACTTTTATTCGCTTTAAAACTTTCTTACATGTTATTCTTTTCAATATGAAATTCAATTTTATCCTGCTCAAGACTAAATAGTGATCGCTTACAATTTCAAATCGTCTGTACACTCTGGTGTCCTGCACCAGGGAGAAAACATCACTATCAACAATAACATAGTCAATGAGAGTTTTCTTATTCCTTTCCTCTTCTCTCCATGTGAATTTGTGCACATTTTTATGTTGGAACACGGTGTTAGTAATAACCAGCCCATGTTCTGAGCAGAAATCCAACAGATATTTGCCATTAGTATTAGCTTTGCTCTTTTCTCCAAATTTTCCCAAAATATTTTTGTATGTCTCACAATCATTTCCTACTCTGCTATTTAGATCCACAACAAGGGCCAACTTTTCCTTTTTCATTGTGTCAGTTGCTTTTTCTAAAGCCTCAAAAAATTCCTCCACTTCTACCTTAGTAGAATCTTCTGTGGGACCATAGGCACAAATAAGTCTCATTGTCCAGTTCCCCATTCTCATATTTGCCAACATTACTCTACTTGAGACTGACTGCCATTCAAGAAGATTAGCTTCGTATTTTGTGTTGAATACTATGGCTACTCCTTCTTTTCCTTGATTGTCATTGCCTGAATATAACATTTTGTATTTATTGCTCAGAAAGATCTCACCAGTTGTGGTCTTTTTTGTTTCAGTCACCCCTATTATGTCAATCTGGTACTTATCTAATTCCTCAGCTAGCTCCATTTCTTTGCCATTCAGGCTTCTTATGTTGATAGTACCAATCTTTAATTCTGGTGATGTTGAGTTGGGATTTGTTTTCAGATTTGTTCCAGTAGCTGACTTTTCGCTGTTTGCCCTGGTTCCCTGGCGAAAACAACGGCGGCCTTGTTTAACTGGGTGACGCCCCAGCCGGCATGAAATTTTGTTATGTCATACCATCATTTTTTATTTTGGTTTAACCAATAAGAATACAATTTGGTCGGCTAAATCCCAAATTGCCAGCCCATCCTCTTTCGTTCAGTATCCAAGTAGATACCCAACAGGGTACACCACACGAAGGTGAGGATTGGACATTAGGTCAGAAGCCCTGGTCGGTTCTCCGCATTCCTTTAAAGGCTATGTAGAGGTCTCCTCTCAGTTATACAGCTTTGACCCTTAAGCACCCATATAAACAACCACACATATCCTTATAGGTATGTATAATGCTATGCATTATGGCAAGGGTCACTACCCAGACTGGTTTCGACCTTTATTGAGATCTCATCAGTGGGAATCATACCCAGAGGTGATACCCAAGGCTGAAGTAATGCAGAAGTCATATTTTCATATATGAGTTGTCAAAAGGTGTCACACCTTATTAAAATACTCTGGATTGGAGATAGTTGTTGGAAGATTTTACACTTGGTTATACTATAAATTAAAGATATGTGTTTGCATTATGGGATACTATGGTAAGTGATGCGAAGTGATAAGCTTCTGTATATGAGTTGCCCCAGTCCTGAAAATAGTTCAGGTGCAAACTTGTTTTTCTTACACTTGGATAAGGGATTAAACCAAGTATATAATTTCATGGTATCTTTAATTTATAGTTTAACCAAGTGAAAAAACTTCCAACAATTAAGTTTGTTGTGGGATACTGTGGAAAATACCCCAAGCTTTCTTCTGGACTTCTTTGGCTGGCTGCTGTGCTATCATCATTCTACCATGGCTTAGGAAAATATGGGAACCGACTAGATATATTAAGAATTGCAGTTGTGGCTGCTGCTATGATACACTGTTACATGCATCACTGATAGGAGATGAACTGACTGTTTCAGAATCAAAATCTGCTAATGAATAAAAGCAGACCAGTCAGGTTGCTCACTTTTCCACCATGATATCTCTGATGTAGTACGTGGTTACCAATGTGGAAAAGTAGATATCACAAAGTGGGAAAAGGAAAGGTAAGCAGATAATTAAGTTGATGTCAGTGAATGTTCAGGTAAGTATTTGAAAGAAGGTTTTGCTTCCATTGTTAATAGGGAAAGATTGTTGTCAAGCACAGGCTCAACAGCTCTTCTGCTGATGCCTGTTCAGGGGCTACCCCACTGAGTGTTATGTCCATTTAAATCTCCCGTTAAAAGTAAATGGTTTAGGTAATTGCTTCTATACTAATGTTAAAATGGATATGGTTGCCCACAAGGATGGTAACTACTATCTGGACAGATCCATCCCCTATCCTGTCCTTATGAATAATAGCAACATTATGGAGAATCACTTGGCTTCAGGTATTTCCTACAAGCAGAAACATACTGGTTTATACTTCTGCAAGAGAGCTTTGATGTTGTCTATGTTTTGTTGGCATCCACAACAATTAAACTGTAGGAATGTTTCCATCATTTTTGGTGTGATTTTGTTTTCATCAGCCTTGGAATTTTTTTTGAGGGGGGGGGGGGAATTGTGGATCCATCATTTCTTCTCTGGGGGGAAAAAAAAATTAATTCAAGTACAGGTATGACAGCTGGTGCAAATAGTACAGCCTCTCTCGATGAGTTCCTGACTCCCTGGACATCTCTTAATAATAATATCCAAGATGTCACTCCCTGGAGGTCTCTTGTAATAATAATAATATTCAAATTCCACTCTCTCTACAGCACTGAGTATACTGTTTTATCTTCCTGAGAGGGAGCAAGATATCCATGCTGTCTGTTGATGGGCCATCTAATAAAGGGTCTAGAAGCATATCTCTGATCCTCTGTAATGAATGTTCCATTATTTTTTATAAGAGGATTTTTATGTAGTGGGATCTTTTGAGCATATCTTCAGGAGTGAGTCTATAATGATTTCACTCTTTCATTTACTCAAAGTAGATAACGAGCAAGTCATATATTTTAGGGATGTTGTAAGTGATGAGAAGGCAGGATTGACATCCTTGTCAATGTCCCAACTGACACTTTCTTTACAGTTATCTTCTCGGAATAAGAGGGTTTAGTAGGCATTGTTGCTACTGTTGTGGTATATTGCCTCTTTGCCTCCTAGTATGTCATGCATTGCTCTAGTTTTAACTTTTGCATCTCCTTTTCATCCTTCCACCTTTGGCATGTTGTGAGTATGCAGGTGGTCTCCCTCACAGTTAGAGCATTTTGGTGTTTTACTCTTAAAGTGCTTATTCTAATGTTCTTTACTGTCACATTGAACACAGATGGCAGAGCCAATGACAGGCAGTTTGAGAACGTCCACGTAAGGTGGACATTCTCAAACACCATAAGGGATTTGGGATATACAGCTGTACTGCACAATTGAGATATCCTGCTTTGATAGATGTTGGTGGTTTTGGTATGTTAAAGGTAAGGATGATGATGATTCTGGCAGGAACCAGATGCCATCCCTATATATCAAGATTCTTCTTATGGTTATCACTCCTTGGTACTTGTTGGTACTTGAGTCCAGAACATATTTCTTCATCAGGAACATCAAGGTGGTCCCACTTGGATATTATGCCTCTAGAAAAGTTTAAAGTTTCACAGGAGCAACCATAACTGGTACCCCCCCCCCCAATCAGCTACTACAGTAGCACTGACTGTGCTACTGTAGTAGCTGATTCAATAAGGATATCTCCTGAGTGCAGTTTCCTTAGCTTTTGGAGATCCTGACAACCCTTCTGGGTGATGAAGGGTGACATTTTTTCAAGTGGACATTCACCTCGAGTGTGATATTAAGAATAGTAACATATTTATTGCTTCTGATGTTTTTTGTTTCCTACTTTGGTTCTCTGTTGATGACAATGTGGTTTCTAAACTGGTTGGGACTTGTTGAGAGCCCATAATAAGCAAAAGAACAAAGAAGTGTTTATTCTCAGGAGGAGTTTAGTTCACTGCTGGAGTTCCCCACTTATCATGGAGGCACACAATGATGCCCACTGACTGCACTCAGGAGTCATTGCTAGGACCACCTGGATACTATACAAGTATTATACAAAGCGAGCCTTAGGACCTGTCCCCAGACAATGGGAAAGGAGACTTACCACAACATCCTTGACCCTTGCAGGCAAGCCCACAAGCTGATTGATCCTGGCTAGGCCATCATTTTGCCAAAACAGGGGCAAAAGTAGTGCAAAACTACTGGAACCCCCCCCCTCTTTTGGATATCCACAGGTTGCACTGCACAGCAAACATGGCGACAAGGCATTGGATTGCAGTGATGGTAATATGGAAGATAGTATAGTAATAAAGACTGAGAGAAGTAGAGTGAAAAATACAGAAAGAAAAGATGAAGAATGAAAAGGGCCAGTACCATCACTGGGAGGTCCCCCTCTACCACAAACAGGTGCCTCACATAGAGGCGTCTACTATTGCAATCTTTCTTGAAGTTTCTTGAATCCTTATTAACAGTGGACCAAGAAATGCCCTACTTTGGGGTGAATGATTTACCAGACAGATATGCTGAAATCATTTCATGAACAGTTCTTGAACATCCTATGTAAGTTTCCTTAAATTGATTATATCATCACTAAATGCATTTATCAGATGTATTATAAATTTTTATTGTATGTGAATCATAAATCACACTGACAAAAATTTTTGTTGATATGATTCCATCTTGACAATGATAGACAGGGATGGATGTGTATGAGCATGAGTACATGACTAACAACTACTTTAGGTTAAGCAACTATCAACTTGATTCAAAAAATACTTTCCTTTAAAAGTATTTTGTGCAAACCTTGTGTATTAGGTTTTTTTTTAGGAAATATAACTACAAAACATGAAACTGGTTATATTTACCATGCTACTGAATAGAAGCAGTTCCTTCTTCAGATGTGTGTATTATTGAATGAACGAATGAATTTCATACAATATACAACCACACAATTTAGCATTTTTGAAACAAATGCAAGAATGATTGCACACACACACACACACACACACTACAAGAGGGAAGACCGTTCCAGGTGACATCAGAAGAAGAAATTATGATAAACAAAAGTATGTTCTCAGATTTTCTGAGTTTGGAGTTGAACTGTGAAGTAGTATTGAACAACTGATGAAAGTGTTTTTAGCAGATTTCAAGACAGCAATGGAACCATCAATGCCAATTCTGGTGAGTTACTATGATATTTGTAGAAAATTAAATACAATAGAAACTGTAGTATGCCTATGTGAAAGAAAGTGAACTGGTAATAGATGAGTCATTAATCAACCCAACTGCTCTTTTCTAGACCAAGTCAAGTGTTTTTAGAAAGATCTTAAGGTATCGAATACCATTCCATAGTGACTGTGGAATGGTATTCGATAAATGGACAGATTTACAATTTGTGTTTAGTTAAGAGCTGTTCAGAGGCAAAGTAATGTATTGAGTAAAGCAGAAAACCTAATTTTTTCGATGCTGAGAAGACAATATTTTTAAATTGTTTATGCTAAGAGAGATTGGAAGTCAGAGTAATCCCAAGAAGAGGAATATGTCACCCTGTCTAGAGATCTGAGTGGCATCAAAAATTATACTGGAAAAAACGGTTCCATTATCTGAGAAATAAAACAAAGATGGAGTTTTTCTAACATTGAAATTAATCAATGTTGCATGGTAACAAATGTAATGATTATTCACAACAGAGAAGTAAAAAAATTGAAACAAAGTAATTGGAATAGGAGAACAATCGTGAACTCAAATCTTTTTGACTGTCCTCTAGGCCCAGTTAAAGGCAGCCAAGGTTTTTTTTTTTGGGGGGGGGGGGGGGGGGGTTAAAACCGCACTTGTAAAAAAATAAATACAAATACAAGAGAGCCATTGGATATTCCAAAACTGTAATAGTTTCTAATATTAATTCTTTGCTGTTCTGTGTATCATACATGATAATACAGACAGTGCTAACCTCAGATGATTGTGCAATGTGATGCACAATCATCTGAAGTTAGTGCTGTATTATATGATACACAAGACAGGCAAGAGTTAAAGGAGTATCTGTAAAGATTAAAACAATCACAGACTTGGGTTAAAGGCATATCTGAGAAAAATTAAAAATATTACAAACTTCATATAAATCAATATTAAAACTAGCTTTTCTAATTCATTCTCCAAAAGATGAAGTTGCTCACCCATTATCAGTACCTAGAGTATAAAGAATACACTGTTGTTTGAATTCCCATATTATGAACAGTCTGACAAATCTGAAAAGAGGGAAGCCTTGATGGTCTATGTTTTTATTCAAGTTACTTTGTTTACCATGTTATTTTTTATCTTTCTTGATGATGCCTCAGCCACTGTTAGATGAAATACTGGAATAAACTTTCGATCTTTTACTTCTATGTTATGTATAAGTATTATTATTATTTAATTTTTATTAGAAATGTTGCATGTGTGGACAGTGCCGGCTCGAGGGTATGTGGCACCCCTAGGCCAGTTTTATGAACGCATTGTAAGACAAGACAGGCATCATAAAACGCTTCGACTCTCTGGTCCTCTTTAATACTATTACTTTTTTTTTTTTACGATGTTGGCACCACAAAGCCAGTGCCTCTTGTGCCTAAGCCTAGAGCTGGCCCTGTGTGTGTGTGGAATGGTATGAAGACAAGTACCTAGGTTATCCATGCAAGAATTTCAGGTAAAGTAAGAAGGCTTACTGACTTTCTTTGTGGATAATGATGCAAAAGAACCAACAATTTCTGTATGATCAGCAGTGACAGCATATATTTCAACATCTCTACTTGTTTGAAAAGGAAAACTAGTTGGTGTTGTGGACATTAAGATCTTCAAGGAAGATGGCTTCAACATTTAATTTAAAAAAATTAAATGTTGAAGTTCAAAAGTTCAAAATTATTGGTGGCATTAACAGAGCAGTGGGGGAAAAAAAAAACATCTGCTAAAAAGGGATTGAGAAATTTTTAGTCAAAGGAGATCAAAAAGAGGAGATTCTAATTTTTAAACTCTGACATAGTACAGACCACAGTAAATAGTCTTTGAGATGAAAAGAATCAGAGAGAGAGAGTGCAACTGGAAAAACCTGAGATGAATAGTGCTCGAAACTGAAATATGAGTTCCAGTTATGAAAAGTAAACGTCATTTTCACAAAATGATCAAAAGGAACACTGTTGACACTGAAACTAAGACCACATATTTGTGAAGTAAATCTATAAGGTGCCCTTTATCTGCATGATTTTCATGGGTAGCTGTTTAAGATGAGTTATAATTGGGAGAGAGAGAGAGACAAAGTAACAGGTTCTTTTCAATGCCACACACTGAATTTAGCCCAATTCTTCTGAAAATTGTGACCTCGACAGTGTCCACTATTTCCTTCCAGACATATATGGCCGACAATTGCAACAAGATTATTCAATATTGTCCTGAATCTCCTAAACTATTATAATTAAATATGGTCCAGTATACTATCTGGAAAACATGTTAAGTTCTTTCTGGGTCTTTACTCTAGAATTCAAACTTGATTTTGGCCACTTCAGGCTTCCACGTAAGCACAGTAATAGTACTACTGCAGGTAATAAAACTCATTTACCTCCAAGTGGTGCACAGTAGCACAACGTTTTGTCTTTTTCTCTGAGGTCACACCTTCACTCTTGCCAGATAATCTTATGCCTGCTATCTGCTATCTGGGGGGGGGGGGGGTATATATCCAAGACTATTAATAATGGGTACACTAAAATGAAGATATAAAGATATAAGCAAAGAAACTGGTTGCTACAGATTGGGTGTACTTCATATTGTGGTGGCCTAAACATCAGTTCAATCATATTTTAAACTACTGAAATTTAGACACTAAAATCTTGTAAATCTATCTTGGCTATTGCATGAAGAATATTTTCAGCTCCCATTTGAAATTGAATTAAATTACTGCATTGATCTGGAATATCTATCTCACCTTTATATTATCATTTCTAAGTTTTTTCAAATACAGAGATATTTCACTACTAAGTGTTCCTGGTAAGATTTATTCAAGTATACTTGAGAAATTGTTGAGAAGGATTGTGGAAGAAAAACTTGGTGAAGAACAAACTGGATTCAGGCCAAATAGAGGCTGTCAGGATCAGATTTTCACTTTATGACAAATAGTCAAGAAAGCATGAGAATATAACAAAGATCTGTATTTAAGTTTTGTAGATATGGAAAAGGAATATGACAAGGTGCCAAGAGAGAAGCTATTCAAAACGCTACAGTTATATGGTGTCAATGGGGCATTATAACAAGCAATATTAGTCTTTATTTGAGTTGATCAGCAGTTAGAATTCAAGGAAGTACCGGAAGATGGTTTAATGCTAAAGCTGGCAGTCAGACAAGAATGTACATTATCCCCTCTGTTATTCATTATATGGATCACATTATGAAGGAAAGTGGTATTAAACCTGATATCAAAATTGGAGATGTTAATCTCAGTTCTTTGCTTTATGCAGATAATGTTATACTTCTAAATAAATCTGCTACAAGTCTGCAAGATTCCCTGACTAAATTGAATAACTGTTGTAATAGATATAGTATGAAGGTCAGACAGAAGCATTGAAAATATCAACTGCATTGTGAATGGAGAATCTATAGAACAAGTAAAACATTTCAGCTACTTAGGCACGATGTTTAGTGAAGATGGTAAATTAAATATGGAAATAGACAACAGAATCAACAAAGCTGGTATGGTAGGAAGTCAACTGAATAAATTTATATGGAATAAGAGAGAAATTAGTCAAAACATTAAATTAGCTATATACAAGACAGTGTTCAAAACTATGGACCTGACAGCTGGGTCAGAAGTAAAACACTTGACCAAAGACTAGAGACATCAGATATGAGGATCCTGAGAAAGATTAGGGGCATGAACAGATGGCATCAATGGCAATATCATATTGAAAACGAGGATATTAGGAAAGAACTTGACATTGTCGGCATTCAGGAATGTGTTAGCACAGCTAATCTCAGGTGGCATGGTCATTTAAACAAAATGGGAGAGGAAAGATTAGCAAAACAAGTGTTATCTATCCATCTATGTCTTGGTCTTCCTAGAGGAAGACCAAGACATAGATGGATAGATACGGTAAAAAAAAGTGACTTAGAAGATAGAAATATACGATCTGATAAAGTTGGAGTCTTGACAGGTAACATACTGATTTGGAGGAAAATTGTAAATAGGAAGTTAGTAGTGATGTAAATTTTGCATGTAGTATTATCATATCCTGTACACCCCTTGTGAGGGTACATGGCAGGAATTTGATGATGATGAGTTTTTTCAATACTCTGTGGAGCTTTTTTTTTGTCAGCTTCATAATATTTATCTTCTATATTCTTACTAAAATCTTCCAACTTTTGTTTAGCTCCTTTTCAACATAGCTTAGCTTTTTAAAATTTTTCTTATCCTCACCTGCTAACTTACTTATTAAGAACTTTTGATGTGATTTCATTTCAAGGACTTCCTCCAACTTCTTCAATTCACCAGGTAGTTCAGATTTCTTTATAACCCTTCATGTGTCACTACCAATCCAGTGACTTACTCTACAAGGTTTGGTTTTTCTTTTCACACACTTTCATTATTTTTCCAATAGTATTTGTATATCTGAGCCTACAGTTTTCCTCTGAAAGCTATTCTGAGTCTTGAAATCCTTTGTACACATTTTTATTTTTAATGCATTTTATCTAGATCAGAACTAAATAGTAATTACTTCCTACTTAAAATCCCATATATATTATTGTTTCCTGAAGCAGCATCAAATTATCAACAATAAGTTATTTCTTGCATCTTTTCCGCATGTGAATTTGTGCCTATCTTTATGCTACAACATAGTGAGTTATTAATGCTTGTCCATGTCCTGAACAGAAATCCAACAGGTATTTACTATTATATACAGCAATACACGCTGATTACAAAATAAAATATATCTGTTACATAATTGGTTAGTCAGCTCAGTTTGAGCAGAAATTCTAGAAATTGGTGAAACTAGTTTGACACAGGGAGATATAGTACAAGAACGGAATGCAAGGAATATTATATTTTCACAGAGAATAGAGAGAACAGTAGGAGGGAGAAGTATTGATGATAGCAGATGAACCGCAACCAACAAGCATAGCAGCAACATTCAGCAGCAAATTAGTGTTAAAGAAGGCAGTATATAAGAGACAATAGTACATTTAATGATCAAGATGGAGCATCTTCTATCTCTCGATTGAGGATTATAACAAAAAAAAAAAAAAAACCCTCTTAGTACAGGGAATATTCATTCAGGCAAAAGCTCTGAATATTTTTACCTCATTGAAAGAGACCAAATTTCAAGAGGAAAAGTGAAAGCTTTACTGTGAGTTTAGGATGGTTTGGCCATTTTAAAAATTGAACTGGAATACCGTAAGAATTACTGTGGCTAAGTTTCCTAAAGAATTGCAAAGGATAATTCAGGAGGGTGATTATGACGATTGGAAAATATTCAACTTAAACAAAATTGGTCTCTTTTGGAAGCGTGTGCCAATGAAAACTTTAAAACTGAAGCATCTCAATCAAGATACAAAGTATCTAAAGATCGTTTTATGCTTTTATTAGGAGGTAATGCAGAAGGCGACTTTAAACTCAAGCCTATGTTAGTTTATCATGTGCAAAATCCAAGATCTAACATTATTGAAGAAATCAGCACAATCTGAAAAGAACTTGGTTTCAATGAACTGGATAATCAAGATATGAGAAACTTCCTTGATTCCCATGCAGAAGATTTAAGCAAGAATGATCTCCTTCAACTAGAACAGCGTGTATATGAAGAAGAAGATAAGGAGTGCAAACAAGAAGAGAATGTTATGAATAAGAAGCTAACTGCAAAAGAATTGAGCTAGTTTTCAATCACATTGAGCATGCTAACGAAATTTTATTTGATGCTGATATGGAACAAAGTTTCAAAGTCCACCGAAATCTTGATAAAGCGATCACCAAATTGCATGACAAGATGAAGAAGTCGAGCACGACTTAAACATTTACTTAATATTTTGTAAAAAAGTAGCTCAATCAAACATCTAGCCATTAAATAAAAATTTAAGCAATCGACTTTTATTAACTTTGATAATTTTATCCTCTAATATAGCTTATACTGTAATTTTTTTTTTAATTTATGCTAACTAATGGATGAATTAATTAAACTTATTAAGCGAGGTTTTCTTGTACATTGTCATCATTGTGAATGTGTTGGATAAAATGGACTTCTTCACATAAATGTGACGGCAGGAGTAATCTGTTTTGTAATTAGAATAAAAAATTATGATTATTAGTGAAGATATTTACCTGACAGTCAGTATTCTTCATTACTTCATCTACCAACACAGACATATTAATATTGTAGGAATTACTGTCCTTGCTACTGTTTGTGGTATCTTCAGAATAAATCTTATTCCATGTTTGGCTGGAATCATTCTGGGAGGTAGTATTGCTTACTCCATTAATCAACTATTAAAAACATAAATTTGCTATTACATATCAGACTGGGGGGGGGAGGATAATAATGACAATTAGTTATTTAAAGTGGTACCTAGACTAAGTCAATTTTGACATGCATGATAGAAGACCAGATTTATACTTTAAGACAAAAAAAAAAAAAAAAAAAACCTTGGGCACATCACTAGGTTCTCTTGACATCAAGATGTAAGTTGTGGCAAATCTGAACAAATGCTGACATGGCTTATATAAATGTGCAGATCACTACGAACACCAAACTACATTCTTGCTATACAGAGCAAACTGTAGTAGTTTTGGAGGCTGAGAAGGCAATAAATATGATCTCGTTTAGAGATCTGAGTATTAACTTTACTCAACTGGAGAATAGCAAGGAGAGATATATGTTTAAGGCACTGGTTAGGGAAGGTTATTAAAGTGGCAGTCAAATCTTTGTGATGTGCATTTTTTGTTGTTTCTGCTATTATGCCCTACTTTTCATTTCTATTCAAAAAATATATTAGCTTCCTTAATTTCATCATGTACCATAAAGTGGGACAATAAATGAGATTAACCTTGAAATTTAACCTTCAGTTAATCCTACTCACAATTATTTGACCAGCAAACTGAATTCCCAGTGTGCTCAGATAATTGAGGAGAAAGTGCAAAATTATGCAGAATCATCCAAGGAGTCCAGGGAGTCATTGAATAATCATCCTTTTAGTCATATACTTAAATATTTCATATTTCCCCTTGAACACATTTACTGAAGATGGACTCAAAACATTCAATGGTAGCCCAATCCACATACTTACATACATACCAATGAGAAGCTGGGCCTCATGATTCCTAACAAAACTGTTACTCAGCTTCAAGGATAATCTTGAGTTCCACCTCCTCCTCTTCTTGTCATAAACTTCAAAATCTCATTTGTGTCTATATCTTCTCTCCTCCATCCAAATGACTAAAGGGAATGAAGGGAATAGTGGAATTTCCTGTTTGAAAATTACAATTCCCCTAAATCAATCTACATATACACAGTTCCGAAAGCAAGTTACCTATAATAACTGAATCTTTTCAGTTGTCTCCCTTCGACCTAGGTAACTATATCTGTGTACACATTAGTCCAGATGTATTAAAATCTTGTCAGTGGAAGAATAAAATCCTTAATTTTACAAGTTAGTGTTCTCTTTAACATACAATCTTCCAATGTGACAACCACCTTAGCAATGTGGACCCAAACTTGAATTCTCACTCCACTATAACATTTAAGTCTCTAGTTTCAGTGATTACTTGCAGGAAATTCACAAATAGCATTTCCTGTAATGCCTTCCACCCAAAATGCTTAATCTTCTACTTGAAATGACATTCACTGTTATTTACCCATATATAACCAAGGCAACCTGAAGGGATTACATACCAGCTATGTCACTTATCACTCTCTCCTGTAATTCTTGCATTTAAATCTTGGTTTAAATGCAAGAATTGACAAAACTGAAATTCCAGGTATACCCAAAGATTTAATGAAGAAACACTTAATGAAAATGAAATAAATCTGCTACAGTTTCATAAGAATAATGAATTAAGAATAAATAATGCATTCTTTGATCATAAAGTACAACACAAAATAACATGGGAGAATACAAGAGGACAAAAATTTGCAAATGATCATAACTGTGGTGGGAGATGAATTTCATTGCCTGGTATGAAACCATAACTCCAAACTTACTGGAGGCCTAAAGTGGACTGAAAAAATTTCATGTTTGGCTAGAGTAAGGTTTCCAGACTAAATATAATATATATATATATTATTGTTCATACATACATATATATATATATATATGTATATTTCAAAAAGACGATGAAGGAGCTATGGAAAACATGGAAATAGAACCAGAGATACTCATAAGTGAAGTAGAACAAGCAATCAAAAAATTAAGGAAAACTAATGCCCCAGGTCCTGATTCAATACCAGCTGAAATGTTGAAAAACCTTGGAGAGAATGCAGTCAACTGGATACACGATTTATGTAACAAAATCTGGAAGATGGCCGAATGAATGGACCAATTCCGCCATTATCCTAATCTACAAAAAGGCAATCGCAACAACTGTGAAAACTACCGCACCTGTGCCCTTATCTCACATACCAGCAAGATTTTACTACACATTATTAAGGAGAGATTACAAAGTTTTATACACAATCAGATCTCAGAAGAACAAGCAGGATTCAGAAAAGGTTGAGGGACTAGAGATCATATATCTAACATCAGACAAATAATTGAAAAAGCAAGGAAATTCAACTTAAGCCTTTATCTATGCCAGGGGTTCTCGACCTTTTCCAGTGGCATACCACTATATTTAATTCAAGATATTAGATGTACCAGTAAGCAAATCTGTTTTCGTACCACCTGGCAGTGGCTCACGTACCACCAGTGGTATGCGTACCATAGGTTGAAAATCCCTGATCTATGTTTTATAGATTACTCCAAGGCCTTTGATTGCATGAGGTGGGATATCATGCAAGAATCAGGAATACCAAACCATCTAATAACCCTCATAAAGAACTTATATCAAGGAAATCAAGCAACAGTAAGAATTGAAAACTCGCTGCATTCCAATTTGAAAAAGGATCAAGACAAGGATGCATACTCTCACACCATTACTATTCAACCTTCACAGCGAAACTATAATGAAACGATCTCTAGAAAAGTGGAATGAAGGTGTTAAATTAGGTGGCTGAACAATCACTAACCTACGATATGCAGATGACACAGTGATAATAGCAACAAGCGAACAGGAATTAAAATCCATCCTGAATCAATTAGAATGGGAAAGCCTAAGCCACGGTTTAAGAATAAATCAGGATAAAATGAAAATAATGATTTTAAACAATGCAGAAGAGATAGATGTAGAAGGAATTGAAATTGTTGACTTTCAACTACCTTGGAGTGATGATAACAAAAAAAGATGGATGTAAAAAAAGAGATAAGAAGAATAGCACTAGCTAAAAAAGCAATGACTGATTTAGCCAAGATCTGGAAAGACAGGCACATAAAAAAATTAAAAATAAACTAATAGAGAAATCGTGCCAGAAAAAAAAATTAATATAAAAGTTATAACATCAGCAGCTACTAAATCACTTAAGGAATTGAACAACGTAGATACGAATATAAATTAAATTATACTCTAATAAATATTTCCAATATTTCGGCAACGTTACGTTGCCATCTTCAAAAGGAACTTACAAAAAAAGGCACGTGCACGTAGGCAATATAACACTGACCGAGAATGAAGAGATGAAGCTATTGTTCCCCTAAAAGTCCCGATGGTGCCCTCTAGCGGGCTAAGTAGGTGTTCTTGGCCGTTGGGCTGAAGGTCTGCTGATGTAATCCTCCCAAATTTGAGGCAGTCGTATACAACCAAATTTGTTGTATTTGCTACGGTGTATTACTGTAGCTTTCTTTCACCATATTCTATGGCGTGTATCCAGAGCATGGTCTGCAAGACCAGAATGGCTGTACTTGTGAAAACGGATGTAGTCCTTGTGTTCAGAAATTCTGATATTCGCTGTCCTGCATGTTTGGCCAAAGTAAGACATTTTACAACTGCAAGGGACCTGGTATACACCAGGTAGGTCTAGGGGAAGTGGTTGGTCTTTAGTGGAGCGGATAAGGGATGCCAATTTTCTGTAAGGCCTGTAACAGGAGGTGAGGTCATGTTTTTTTAAGATTTTGGTAATTTTTTTCAAGGTGCCTCAGATGTAGGGAATGGTGATGGATTTAGAGTAATCCTTGTTGTGGAGGGGGGGGGGGCTGTGGTTTGTAGGTTTTAACATTTTTTGGATTTTTTTGGGGGGTTGCCATTGGCTGAGAAAGTGTTGAGGATGCGATTTAGTTCAGTGTTTAGGGTCATGTCGTTAGAACAGTTTAGCCCTGTTGTATAGTGTTTTCACCACTCCATATTGTAGTGAGAGGGGGGGGGGATTGTTGGTGAATGTATCTGCCTGTATGGATGGGTTTTCTATAAACTGAGAAAACCAAGGTTCCATCAGGCTGGCAGGTGACTAATATGTCAAGGAAAGGGAGGCTATTGTTTTCCTCTTTTCCCAGGGTGAACTTGATTCTGGGGTGTTCGTTGTTTAAGTGTGTTAAGAAGGAGAGGAGTGTGTCAGAGCCATGTGGCCAAATAGCGAACACATCATCAACGTAGCGAAGCCATATGGTTGGTTTTTGTGGGGTAGAGACTAAGGAAGGCTTTTTCTTCAAAGGTCTCCATAAAGAAACTGGCCAAGGGTGGGGAGACTGGTGAACCCATGGCTGTCCCCTCTATTTGTTTGTAGAATTTTCCCTGCCAAACGAAATAGCCTGAGTTCATTGTGAACTGAAATAGGGCTGAAATATCGGGATAAACTTTAGCTTGGATTAGCTCTAAAGTTTCCTTGAGTGGGACATTTATGAATAAGGAGGAGACTTCAAAGCTGACCATTATGTCAGTATGTTGGAGTGTAAGGTTTCTATGCTGGCTTTGAAGTGGGCTGAGTTTTTTTTTATGTGTGATGGTGTGTTGCCAGTATAGTGTGTTAGAGGGGACAGCCATGGGTTCACCACTCTCCCCACCCTCGACCAGTTTCTTTATGGAGACCTTTGAAGAAAAAGCCTTAGCCTCTGCCCCACAAAAACCAACCATGTGGCTTCGCTACGTTGATGATGTGTTCGCTATTTGGCCACATGGCTCTGAAACACTCCTCTCCTTCTTAACACACTTAAACAACCAATACCCCAGAATCAAGTTCACCCTGGAAAAAGAGGAAAACAACAGCCTCCCTTTCCTAGACACACCAGTCACCCATCAGCCTGATGAAGCCTTCGGTTTTCTCAGTTTATAGAAAACCCATCCATACAGGCAACAATCCCCCCCCCCTCACAACAATATGGAGTGGTGAAAACACTATACAACAGGGCTAAACTAATCTGTTCTAACAACATGGCCCTAAACACTGAACTAAATCACATCCTCGACACTTTCTTAACCAATGGCTACCCCCCTCAAAAAAAAATCCAAAAAATATTAAAACCTACAAACCACAGTCCCCCCCTCCACAACAAGGATTACTCTAAATCCATCACCATTCCCTGCATCTGAGGCACCTTGAAAAAAATTACCAAAATCTTAAAAAAACATGACCTCACCTCCTGTTACAGGCCTTACAGAAAATTGGCATCCCTTATCTGCTCCACTAAAGACCAACCACTTCCCCTAGACCTACCTGGTGTATACCAGGTCCCTTGCAGTTGTAAAATGTCTTACTTTGGCCAAACAGGCAGGACAGCGAATATCAGAATTTCTGAACACAAGGACTACATCCGGTTTCACAAGTACAGCCATTCTGGTCTTGCAGACCATGCTCTGGATACACGACACAGAATATGGTGGAAGAAAGCTACAGTAATACACCGTAGCAAATACAAATTCGAAAGACTATTTATGGAATCAGCCACAGCCCTAAGAAACTCTCCAAACATCAACAAATTTGGTTGTATGCGACTGCCCCAAATTTGGGAGGCTTACATCAGCAGACCTTCAGCTAAACGGCCAAGAACACCTACTTAGCCTCCTAGAGGGCACCATCAGGACTTTTAGGGGAACAATAGCTTCATTCTCAGTTACTGTGTTGTATTGCCTACGTGCAAGTGCCCTTTTTTGTAAGTTCCTTTTGAAGATGGCAACATGACATTGCCGAAATATCAGAAATATTTATTAAAGTATAATTTAATTTAAATTAACCTCAAGGGCTCACTTTAGTGAGTACGGGCATGGCAAACCCGAGGTACCAGATGCTGGACCATGCCTTACTTCATGTAATATACATCTGTTATATTATTCTGACTGGTCCCTCCTCTTCTTTCTTTGCTTCTTTCTCCTCTCCTTGCTCCTTCCCCCTGATGCTATTAGAGTATTCGAGGGCTAGGGGTGAGTCTTTCCTAGCTTGCTAAGTCATTTCGTCTTATGCAGCAACCGAAGGAGGCAAGCTAGCCTGAATAGATGCCGGTCTCAAGCCCGGATAAATGGCAAGGGTTGATGTCAGGAAGGGCATCCGGTCGGAAAACTTCAATGCCAGCTCAAACTATGATATGAGTCAAAGAGAAAATGATATAATGGCTAGGGCATACCCCTTAAGTGATGCGCAGCCACATCACCCTACAGCTGCGAGAAGTGGACGAGGGCTACCGCATCAAGGGCGGGTGCGGTTAAAGAAGCGAGCCCAGCAGGTGGAAAGGATGTTGCGAGTGGGAACACTGAATGTTGGAAGCATGACTGAAAGGGGAAAAGAGGTGGCAGACATGATGAGGAAGAGGAAGTTGGACATTTTATGTGTGCAGGAGACAAGGTGGAAGGGGGAGATGGATATAAATTGTTCTACTCTGGAGCGAATAACGAGGGAAGAAATGGTGTAGGAATTGTGGTGTGTGGCAGAATGAAGGCTGAAGTACTGGAAGTGAGTAGAAGGAACGACAGGATCATGCGAATGAAATTGGGTCTTGGAGAAGAGCGGGTGGTCATATTATGTGTATATGCCCCGCAAGTTGGTTGTACAGCAGAGTCGAAAGATGAGTCCTGGAACGTGTTAGATGAAGAAATGAGGGAATTGAAGAAAATGAGAGGTGATTGTCAGAGGAGACTTGAACAGACACATAGGAAGACAGAATAGAGACTGTGAAAGGGTGCAGGGTGGCCATGGAGTGGGAATGATGAACCAGGAAGGAGAGAGGGTTGTGGACTTTGCAGTAGCGTTTGATCTGGCAATTGTGAACTCGTTTTTCTACAAGAGGGAAGAACATTTGATAACATTTAGCAGTGGTAACAACAGTTCACAAATTGACTACATTTCGACTAGAAGAAAACATCTTAAGGTTGTGACAAAATGTAAAGTAATTCCAACAGATCAAGTAGCACAGCAACACCGACTGCTGTGTGCAGACTTTAAAATAAGATCGAAGATAAGAACCTCTGGATGCCATGGGATGAAGACAATTAAGTGGTTTTGCTTAAAAGAGGAGAGTGTGAGGAATCGTTTTAGGGAGAGGGTGTTAGAGAGGATTTCGGATGGACTGGAAAGTGTACAAGATTGGTGGAAACATAATTCAAAAGTAATCCTGAGCTGTGCAATCGAGGTGCTTGGTGAGATATCTGGAAAGATTAGAGAGCAGAAGGAGGGCTGGTGGTGGAATAATAATGTACAAGTGGCAGTGACAGCTAAGAGGAAGGCAAAGCAGAAGTGGGATGAGTCAAGAGTGGAAGAGGATAGAGAGGTGTACAGAGAGAGAAAGCAAGAAGCCAAGAGAGTTGTGGCACAGGCGAAGGCCATGGCATATCAAGATCTGTATGATCAATTAGAAACAAAGGAAGGACAGAGAAAAATTTACCAACTAGCAAAATGTAGAAATAAAGCAGCAAAGGACATCTTACATGTGAGGCAGATCAAAGACGCTGAAGGAAGAGTATTATGGAGGGATGTGGACATAAGAAACAGATGGAAAATATACTTTGAGGGACTTTTGAATGAGGAAAATGCAAGGACTCGCAGAGGAGATGGGCAGCCTTCTGAGGGGATGGTGCAGAACATCAGTAGAGTGGAAGTGATGGAGGCCATGAAGAGGATGAGGAATGGAAAATCGGTGGGCCCCGACAGAATTCCAGTGGAGGCATGGAAGGCACTGGGGGAAGAGGGAATTGACCTGCTGTGGGACCTGTTCATTAAAGTTTGCCAACAGGAAAATATACCCGAGGAATGGAGGGAGAGTACTCTTGTCCCCATCTACAAGGGTAACGGGGATGCACAAGACTGTAAAAATTACAGAGGAATAAAGTTGATGTCCCGCACAATGAAAATCCTAGAAAGGGTTCTTGATGGTAGATTGAGGAAGGAGGTGGAGATTGCAAAGGAACAATTTGGCTTCATGCCTGGTAGATCAACAACAGATGCTATCTTTGGGTTACAACAGATGATGGAAAAGTATCGAGAGAAACAAAGGGAGTTACATCTGGCATTTATTGATCTGGAGAAAGCATACGATAGAGTGCCAAGGCAAGAAGTCTGCAGGTGTCTGAGGGAGAAGAAGGTGCCGGAGAAATATGTCAGGTTGTTGCGGGAAATGTACAGAAATGCGAAGACAAGTGTCAGACCTGTCTGGGACAGACAGAAAGTTTTCAAGTAACAGTTGGCTTGCATCAAGGGTCAGCATTAAGTCCGTTTCTGTTTAATACTGTGATGGAGGTGGTAACAGAGGAGGTGAGAGAAGATGCGCCTTGGACAATGTTGTATGCAGATGACATCTTGCTGTGTGCAGATTCAAGAGAAACAGCAGGAACTAAACTGGAAAGATGGAGAAAAGTACTGGAAGAGAGAGGTATGAGACTGAGCAGAAGTAAGACAGAATATATGTGTTGCACAGTGGGCAGCGGACAGGAGACAGATCTGGAGCTGGAAGGAAATGTCATCAGGAAGGTGAGAGACTTTAGATACTTAGGTTCAACAGTGGAAGAAGATGGAGGAGCTGAGAAGGAAGTGGGATGCAGGATACAAGCGGATTGGAGGAACTGGAGGGAGATGGCTGGAGTGTTATGCGATAAGAGGGTGCCGATCAATCTGAAAGGTAAAATCTGTAGGACAGTAGTGAGGCCAGCTATGACATATGCTATAGAAACTGTGGCCCTGAGGAAAAATAACATCAGCAGGATGGAAGCAGCAGAGATGAGAATGCTTAGGTGGATGTGCAGTGTGACCAGAAAGGATCGTCTGAGAAATGACTGTGTCAGGGGAACAGTGAAAGTTACGAACTTAGGAGCAAAAATACAGGAGGCAAGGTTGAGATGGTTTGGTCATGTGATGAGGGGGGGGGAGGACGAATATGTGGGAAGAAGGGTCATGCAGATTAGATGTGCAAGGAAGGCAGAAGCATGGGTGGCCAAAGAAGAGATGGAGGGAGCTGGTAGAAGAGGACTTGAGGATGAAGAACTTGGATGTGGTGACAGCCCAAGACAGGAAGGTGTGGAGGAGACTCAATATCAACAGTGACCCCACTTAAGTGGGAGAAGCTGCAGAAGAAGATAATTTAATTTATATTCGTATCTACGTTGTTCAATTCCTTAAGTGATTTAGTAATGCATAACCAACGTATAAGCCTGTCTATGAGAATCAACATCAGCAGCTATAGGAAGTAACTAGGAAGTAAGCTAAAGGAAGTTAGTTCTTGGAAAAGTAACACAATATACAAAATACACTATAAAATTACTCCAAGAAGAAAGTATAAGATTATGCTAGAAAAGATTGTAAGATAAACTGGAAACATTAAAAGACAAAAACAAACAATATATATATATAGAAAGAGACAGCCTTTAAAGACATTATACATGAAGAGCAGCAAAGGAAGCATTAGGAAAAAAACAATTAGTGCAAAAACTAATAAAAGATGCACACCATGGTATAAAAAAGAATACTGGATTGGATAAATAGAAAGATTATTTTCAAAATCTATACAGAGAAAAGAATAATGAAAATGTGATCAAAGATAATGATGTTTATGAAGATAACATAATTTTTGAATAAGAGAAAAAGATATTGGACAAACTCTTAAAGAAATAAAAACAGAAAATTAGCTGTAATAGATAAGATACAGAATGAACTATTAAAATATAAAGGGAAACAATTGGCAAAAGAACTATGATATTCTAAATACAGCTAATTCTCTTTTTACAAGGCTTTTTTTTTTTTTTTTTTTTTTTTTACACAATTTAGAAAATAAAAGCAATTCTATTTTTACACTGTATATTTTGATTTAACATGGTTCAAATGGCGCTTATTTTTAAAATTTCTGTTTGAATTCAGTTCTGTTAAAAAGCGTATTTCCATTATAAATATCATGTCCTAGTACTGTACATATGTACTTAAACTTGAATTTTGGGAAATCCCCTTGATGTTTTAAATATCAGGGATTACTCTATGCTACAGAATGTAGACAAAGGCCAAGTAGAACTTCTATAGCGAAATCACAAAAAAGTGTTTGGTGGCTTTAATTAAAGCAGCTAAGGATCATGTTACTATTATTTTGCAGCAGTGCTTGAGGAGATCATATATTAAAACCATTACTCATTAATCGATCCCTAAGACTGCAGACAATGAAAGATGTGGATTTTAACACATTTTAATGTGTTAAAATGGAAGGCAAATAAAAAAGGTTGGGTTACAAAAGAAATTTTCAATGAATGGTTCCATCATTGTTTTGTTCCAGAAGTTAAACACTCTCGATGTCCATCCTGTTTTAGAACACCAGAATGTGGAATTTTGTTTTCTGCCAACTAATACAACATCCTTAATACAACCACTAGACCAGGGTGTGATCATTGCCTTCAAAACTTACTACATAAGAAGAACATTCCAAAACATTTTGAATAAACTAGATAAGGGTAATTTACTGACAGTTATTGATGTGAGGAAGAAATTTTCTATTTTGGATTGCATCAAACTTGCTAAGTTGGCATTATCAGAATTGAAACCATCAACTTTAAATGCATGCTGGAAAGCTACTTGGCCAGAATGTGTGAAAAAAAAAACCTGTACCTTTGCATACAACTGAATATGCCAATATCATCAGATTAGCAGATGTAGTTGGCAGAGAAGGATTTGATGATTTTTCGTCTGCAGATATTGAAGAATTAATGGTTGACAAAGCTGTTAGTGATGATAAAATAACAGAAGCTGCCCTTGAGAATCATGATGAAAAAGAAAAGTGATGTTGTTGAAGAGATTCTACTCACTGCCAGATTAATTACAGAAGGGCTTCAAATGGCTAGTAAATATGCAAAGTCATTTTCTTACACGATTCAAATACTGAATGAGCTGAACAGTTTAGACGTGAGCTGAAGTCATTTATGGTGCAATATCATGACTTAGATCTAGTCAAAACAGGATTTCAACGATTAATTAGAGTTCGTGACAAAAAAAAAATCAACCGTCAGAATTATTAGAAATTAGTGCTAATTTAGTTCCTTTTACTGAAGAAAACGTTTTGCCATTGCAGTATGAACAGGACGGCCAGTGTTTTAAGTGATGGAAGTGATTTAATTCCAGTCTCACACAAAAGAATGCAGCCACTGTCAGAAAGTGATAGTGAATAAAATTTAATTAATAACCATATGCGCAGGTGCATTTGGACCGTTTCGAATTTCTGTTTTATTAGTCACACACTATTTTCTTTAAGACATATATATTCTTGGTTTTAATAATTTTCCCAAGTAAGCAAAACACAGTTTTGCACATGAAATATATTCACGTCTGAGCTACTGGTATAAGAGGTTAATGACTTCATATCACTTGCCTTAGTATGTATCCCATAATGCAAAGCACCCCCCTCCTCTTTCGGACGTGCTTAATGCAATTCATAATAGGAAAGGCCACTACCCAGACCAGTTTCGACCTTTATTGAGGTCTCTTCAGTGGGAGCCAAACCTGGGAGAGAGAGATACCAAGGTTAGTAACTAGTAACATTACTGGCTTAACGGGTGAAGCAAAAGCTTTTCATATTGCTATAGTCCGGATGAAGGTGTAAATATAGGGGACCTCCGTGTTGCGGTGCAGTTGGGCAGTTCGGATGAACCGTGGAGCGCCCAGGATCATTCTAAGACACTTGTTCTGAATGCGTTGTAATTTAATGATATTTGAGTTTGAAGTATGGCTCCAGGCCGGTGAGGCATAAGTGAGTATTGGACGAACCATCAGTTTGTATATGAGAAGTTTGATTCTGGTGCTCAGTTTGCTGTTTCTGTTTATTAGCGGATAGAGCTGGGCTATGGTTTTGGATGTGTTTGCACAGAGAGTCTTGATATGGGAGTTGAAAGTCAGTTTACTGTCCATTACTACACCAAGGTACTTGATCTCTGTTTTCCACTGAATTTTTGTGTTAAAGAGGAGAATATCTTCTTTGGGAAGCACTGATCTTCTAGAGAATAAGACGGCTACGCTCTTCTGAGGATTCACCTGGAGACGCCATTTGGCAAAATATTGCTCTATTTGCAGTAGGTTTTCTTGCAGTTTCTTGATGGCTAAGTGAGGCTTTAATGATCTGGCCAATATCGCTGTGTCACCAGCGTAAAGAGCTTTAATTGAAGATAATGGGTTGTGTGGTATATCATGCAGGTATAAGGAGAATAGGATTGGTGCTAGTAAGGACCCTTGTGGAACTCCAGCCAAGATGTGTTTCTGTGAGGACACTACTCCACTTAGTCTCACTTGCATGCGCTTATCGCAGAGGTACGTCTTGATGAGTTGAATGATTCCGATTGGGATACCGGATGATATAAGCTTGTATAGTAAACCATAATGCCAAACCTTGTCAAATGCACTGGCTAAGTCTAGGAAAACAGCCCCAGTGCACTGGCGCCAGTTAAAACCTGTGATGATATGTTCCACCAATCTGTGTATTTGTTGTGTGGTACTATGCAACTGTCTGAAACCAAACTGCTCCTCAGGCAGGATGTTTAACCGGAGTACAGAATCTTGAAGCCTAGTAAGAATTACCTTCTCAGCTATTTTTCCGAGATTAGAGATGAGACTGATTGGTCTGTAATTCTGTGGCAGAGTGGGATCCTTTCCAGGTTTATGAATTGGAACAATGTACGCCAATTTCCAGTAGGAAGGGAAATACTTGTAGTGAAGTATGGAGTTGATTATGTTTGCCAAATGAACAATAGCTTTGTGAGGTAGAAGTTTTATAACTTTGTTGGAGATGCCGTCGGGTCCAGGAGCCTTTTTATTTTTGAATTTCTGAATAATAGCATATATTTCAGCAGGTGAGGTGGGTGTGATTTGAGTAGAATGTGTGGGAGCAGACTTGAGTGAATATCTGACATTACGGTGTATCTTGTAGATATGACTAATGTCAAGGTGACCGTATGCAGGTTTGCATTGATTTTCAAGATGATTCGCTATTGCCTCAGCTTTATCAGCATCGGTGTGGATGAGACCTGAATCTGTTTGCAGAGGGGGAAGAGGTTTATTTTTGTTCTTGATCTTTCGGATAAGATTCCATACAGAGTGGCTGTCAGCGGAGATGGAAGTCAGTTTTTCTTCCCAGAGTTGTTCTATGAGCTGCGAGTGCATCTCTCACTGCAGAATTTAACCTATTTAAGATTCGTTTATCTTGTGGCGCCCTAGTGTTATGGTATATTTTTCTAGCCTTATTTTTTTCCCTAATCAGATTCATAGTATCTTCAGGCAGGTGGTTGGACTTGTGGGTGGTTGCAGGGGTAGTAACTGCTGTACAGGCTGCTGTAATCTGTTCTGTTAGATTTTTGACAGCTATGTCAATTTCCTCTTTTGATTTAATGATGGGAACAGGTCCAATATATTTCGGGAGCATCTTGGAGAGCCTTTCCCAAGGAATAAATGAGCGAGGGGGTTGGGATAATTTTTCAAGATTTCCTAATTTTAACCGTATTGGATTATGATCTGATGATAAATCATTGATTGTTATTAAATTGTATTGGAGTCTGATGTGCTGCAGTATGGCTATGTCCAATACATCGGCCCTACCATAGGTGTTGTGATGGGTGGGATCAGCAGGGCCTATTACGTGAAGGTTGTTGAAATCAGCATAGTTCTGTAGTATCTGTCCATTTTTGTTAGTGGAGTGGCTATTCCAGGTAGAATGCTTGGCATTTAAATCACCTGCCACAATGGTAGGCTCTCCAGTGTCAAATATGGCGTTCAAATCAGAAGGTAGTAGTGCTTTTTGTGGTGGATGGTATGCTGCAAAAATTTTTAATTTGCCTACTGAGCTCGTGAGAAATTCGATGCCAGTGATCTCAAGATTGGAGGTAGTAGGAATGTTTATGGAGTGATGAGAGATAAAATTTTTGATGAAAATTGCCGTGCCTCCACCTCTGTGGGTTGATCTGTCAGTGCTATACGACTGATATCCATAGATTTTGGGATTGTCTGCTGGTCTTAGATGCGTTTCATTTATTAGTAGAAGATCTGGCCGATGTCTGTGGGCAAAATTTTGGAGTTCTAGGATCTTATTTCTTAAGCCGTTTGCATTCCAGGCTATTATCTCTAGGGCTTCTGGTTTTAATTTTTTACCGTTCATTAGTGAGCGCTGAAATGATGACTTGAGTATCTTTTAGAAATCTGTTAGTAGAACTTTGTGAAGGATTAGATCTGCTGAAATCTAATAGCATATTTGCCAGGGACGCGGTAATGATAGCTGTCAAATTTGGGCGTGATGTTGACTGTTCTAGGGATGTCTGTTTAGGGCGGGTTACATCCGCATATGTCCTGGACTGCCAGCTTAGAGTCGTTTTTTGAGGGACCTCAGTTTTCAACAGATGGGCTTCTGAGTTTTTATTCTGTACTTTAGGAGGCTGTGAAGTAGCCGCAGATGTAGGCGAGCTGATGGAAGGAGAGAATGGTCCCTCTTCAGATTTCCTGTTACGTGGATTGTACAAACATCCTCTGTAGTTGGATGTGTGAGGACCGCCACAATTGGCACATTTAGCCGGGGTAGATTTTGATTTAGAACAGGTGTTGGTTGGGTGACCAACCCCACACACTTCAAACATTTAAATTCGGCCCTACACATTTTCTGGGCATGCCCAAACTTTTGACATATATGGCATTGCCCAGTAGAAGCTCTCTTCCTTAACGGTTCTACCGAGATTTTTAATCCACAGATGGTTGTCAAGTCATATATGTGTTTATAGGTTTGACTGATCTCGATCAGCACTAATGGCATTGGAGTCTTGTCCCTCCTGGTCATCCTGCTGACCTTGATTGGTGGTAAATCACTCGAGTGCAGGTCTGTGATGATTTCATCGGTGGAGACATCCTCAGGCACGCCTCTAATCACAACTTTGAGATTTTTTTCCGAACCGAGTGAGAAAGTATGGTACTGAATTCCTCTGGAATTTAGTTCTGTTGTTAACCTACGATAGTCTGTGACAGTTTTAGGGTGAATTTTTACACCATCTGCGATATTCTTTGCATTGTTATATGAGATCTTTAGGTTGTTCATTATGCTCTTTAGAGTCATCCATTTGTTCTTCTCACGCAGGATAATCGGGGGGATCTTTTCCCTTGCGGAGGTAGGTGAGTCTGGGGCAGAGCCATCTTCTTCCATGACATCTATAATTGGTGTTTCGGAGGTCGCAGTTTTGCGCTTTTTGCTTGCGCGAACCTCCTGAAAATCAGTGTGGTCAGTATGGGAATGATCTTCAGCCGTTGTGGTTTTTTCAGTAGCGTTGTCTTGGAGTAGTTCAAGAAGTTGAACGTCATCCGTATCAACTTCTTGGATTTCATGAACTACTACCTTACCTGGCCATTTTGTGTGTAGCAGATTTCCAATATGCTTGAAAATAGCCAGGAGCTGTTTGAAGGTGAGTTCCTCGTACGGCAGATCTGTGGTTGGACCCACGTTTTGTTCTGGAGAACAGGACATGCTTTCCATTTCTATCTACCGTATTGTGATAATAGGTAGTTTCTAAAATAATAACTGATGCAATGAAACAATGGCGATGCTGATGGCAGTAAGCCTAGCGTATCGCCGTTGCTTCGAAAAAAGGTTAACTTACCTACTGAATTAGTTTTTATGAGCCTATTCAAGAACCAAACCGGCTGACTATACCAGTAGGACTATTCACTGTCAGTAAAAATATTTGTTGAGTTCATTAAATCACATTTTATATCAAATATCAGAATCGCGAATCAAATGTATGAGCTAGGCAAAACGCCATTTTTTCCTTCCCAGATACCAAGACTGAAGTAATGCAGAAGTCAAATATATCTCATATACAAGTAGACAAAAGGTGCTTGACCTTCTTAATTAAAATCTCTGGATGAGAGAAAGATGCAGAAAGTGTTTTACCTTGGGTGTAATATACGTTAAAGATACCAAGAAATTTTATACTTGATTTTAATCCCTTTCCCAAGTAAGCAAAACACAGTTTTGCACATGAAATATATTCACATCTGAGCTATTTGTACATAGAGGCTAATGACTTCATATCACTTGCCTTAGTATGTATCCCATAAATGTAAAAAACTTTCTACATCTTTCTCTCATCCAGAGATTTTTGTTAAGAAGGTCAAGCACCTTTTGTCTACTTGTATATGAAATATATATGACTTCTGCATTACTTCAACCTTGGTATCTCTCTCCCAGGTTTGGTTCCCACTGAAGCGATGTCGATAAAGATCGAAACCGGCCTGAGTAGTGGCCCTTTCCATTATGAATTGCATTATACACACCTGAAAGGGGGGGGGTGCTTTGCATTATGGGATACATACTAAAGCAAGCGATATGAAGTCATTAGCCTCTATATACAAGTAGCTCAGACGTGAATATATTTCATGCGCAAAACTGTGTTTCGCTTACTTGGGAAAAGGATTAAACCAAGTATAAAATTTATCTCTAAAGTATATTACACCCAAGGTAAAAAACTTTCTACATATATATATGCACATACATACACACACACACCTATATATATACATATATACATACATACATACACGTTTTGTTTGAAAATAACTTATTCTTCATATCGGGTTTTCACATCTGGAACCATTCTTCTATTTTTTCATATGCACTGTATTCTTTTTTACACGGTTTTCATTTACATGATTTCTTCTGGAACCAATCTATCACGTAAATGGAGAATTGGGTGTACAGTGTTTAAAAAAAGAAAAATACCAAATGACTGGTGAAAGAGCTTAACGATACTAATCTTCAAGAAAGGAGACAGGACAAATTCAGAACTAAAGAGGAATAAAACTGCTTTGCATTACATTAAAATTAAGCACAAAAATAACTGGAAATAATTAATAATTTGATTGAATTATCCAATGAGCAACAAGGATTTAGGAAAAACAAACTAACAATAAATACAATATTGATATTAAAGATAATAATAGAGAAACTGGATTCATTAGAATACAATAAAACTCCTTGATTTTTTTTTTATTGTTTTCAGTAAAGCATTTGACAGAACAAAGTTAAAAGATATAACAACCACATTAAAATGATAAAAATACTACAACAAATTCTAAAACTAATTCAGAATGTATATACACATAAGTTCTATAATAAATATGGAATGAGGACAGACTGAAGAAATTCAAATAACTGAGGAATTAGACCAAGTGATTCATTAAATCCTACTTTATTTAATTAGTGATGGATGAAATAATAAAATTAGTAAACAACAGAAAAGTGTGAAATACTAATTAAAAATGAAAAATTAAAAATAATGGGATATGGTGATATAATTTTACTAGCCAAAAATTAAGATGACAAAATACATTCAGTAATGCAGCAGAAAATAAAAATATGAAGACAAATAGAAAAAACAATGACAGTTGCTAAGAAAGCCATAAGGTGTGAATTAGTAAGATAAAATATTTAGGAACAGAAATAAACAGCTATGGCACTACAAAATGAAGTAAAATAACAAGCAATAAAAGGTAATATCTGGAATAAGAACATAAGTAGCAGAAACATGTGCAGCAACCACAAAAATTAGATAAATCAGTAAAATCACTGAGATTCAAAACATTAAGAAAAACTGAAAGTGTAACAACATTACCAGGAACTCGCAAACAGAGAAAATTGTAAAATATAGCCAATAAATTATTGCCCCAAAACAGTAAGAATGGGAAAATCATAGAAAGAATGCAGGATAACAAATGGGCAAAGACAATAAAGAATTGGATACCAAAGAGGAAGAAAGACTGAGAAGACTTGGATCTGATCATGGATTTCGCTCCATCCATTGCTTATTCCAACACAACTTTTCCAATCAAGCTTGTTTTGATGCATAAATGTATTTATATTGTTGAATATTTCTTTTCCTGTTGTATGTTCTGGCAAGGGTTGGCAAAATAAAAAGTTGTCATGAAGTTTTTGATTTTTTTTCGTACCTTTGATGGATTCATTGACCTGCAATGCATAATAGCAACTCTTACATATATCGGATAACAATGTTTGTTTTATATTTATGTTATATATATTTTCGGCCAAGCCTGTGTAGCTCAGTGGATCTGGCATTTGCACACCATGGCACTTGGCCACATGAAGGGAAGACTTCATGTGGCTGACTAGATTTGGTTTCAAATCTAGTCAGCAACTAGAGGAAATTCTTCTAAGCCTTTTTTCGACAGGTTGGTTAGTTTATTTCTGGCACAGGCAAGCAGGTTTTTTTTTCTCCCAGAAACTTGGGTTTTTCGTCCTGCAAACTCAAGAAAATTGACCATAGAACCCACACTATTTCAGACATTAAATATGTTGTGTTAGGGACCTCAAAATGGCAGCACTTGTTGAGCCATCTCTTCGCTACATGCCGCTTATTTAGCGATAGCCTTGGGTCAGCTATCTCTGATTGGGTACCAGTGGAGATTGAACTGCCACAGGTCTCCAAAAGTCAGATAGGGCTAAAACAGCCTCGCCCACTCCTTATAAGGGAATAAAAAGGCTGATATATATATATATATATATATTTTTAGCAATTTCAGTGATTCTTCGATGAAGAATACTATTTGAAAGGCAAATCCGATCAAAAGACATTTTTGCATTATCTCTGATCATAATTTCTGCTATTATTTTTGCTACAAGATTGGCCAAAGTTTCACCAATTGTTTTCGCCTGCACCACTTTTTGCTACTAATAGCGACACACGATTTGAAGCTAACACAATTGACATCATTTTTTGAGATTCTTTTAAATTTTTTAGTTTATTTTGAAAAAATTCTACAGGTTTGTCCTTGTATTCATTATGTTTCGATTCAAAATGGCAATTTAAATTAGATAGTTTCATGCTTTCATTTTTTAAAGTTTCACCACAAATGACACAATGGAATAGGTTCCTCTTCATTTCCCACCAATGAAAATCCACATTTCAAGTAATTCATATCATATTTATAAAGTTTTTTCATCTTCTTCCTAGTTGGTTCTTTAGAGATGTCAGATGACACACCATTATCAATTTCATTTGATCCAGATACAATATCAAGGTTTTCTCATTGCTTACAGCTACTTTTATCTGCTATATTGCTCTCTTTAGTGCTTTTTATAAAACCAGTCTTTAACCAATGATCCATACTTAAGAATTTGAAAGATAAAAAAATTATAATATTTATTATAGGTATTATAACTTCTGTATATTATTAAAGCAATTTTATCACTAAAAATAGTGCAAACCTATTAATCGTTATTTTAACTAATAACAAATTTGTAATATGATCAAATAATGAAGCACACTGATTATCATCTGCTTAACTGTCTTAATTACATCTACTAATGATTCATATAATTACTTTTTTTATCAGTCACTATTGTACGCTCTTTGCATGGTTGCAGGCTTGCAAGTATGTTCGTATATACGAAGCTTAACGAAGATTTACAAGTAATCACCCGTGAATTTGCAAACTATCAAATAAAGCAGTTATCACTATTTAAGTAGGAGAATTCTTAATAATGATCCTATGCATTAATGATGCATAGCCAAAAACTGCACGTACCCCCGGGTACGCATACCACACCTTGAGAATCACTGGCCTAGAGATAAGGAGGTGAGTGTGCCATCTGTGTCTATCCATTCTATAAGGCCCTGATCATCAATTGTATATTGATTTCTATGCCAAATCTGGTTACCTGCATATCTTATCAGTGCCTGTCACATTATGAGAGTGGTTTTTCTGTGCTTCCACAACTTTTACAATGTCTTCCCTGCTTTCAACTCTATCCACATCACCTCACATCAATACAATATACCTCATTCCATCTTCTCTGGACCTTAAACTGTCATCTGTGTCTATCCATCAAAGTATATGTTACTATCTCCATACCAACATATAAATTAAATAATGCTGGCTCTAGAACAAAGTCCTGTGGTTATACCACTTGTCATCCTTTATTCAAGATGTTGATTCCCCCCCACACACATACACTCAATAGGAAAGCAATACCACATCAATTATTAAGTAACCATCTCTTTGCCTGAGCTATCCAATCCATCATATTACCTATACATATTCCCCTCCGTTTTAACAGTAGTTTGTCATACCATATTCCATCGAAATAATTTAGAAAAGTTATCAAACTATAAGCATTTCTTCTAATACAGTTGTCACTCTATTACAAAATTTAAATAGGCTACTGACAAGACTGCTGTTGAACAAATAAATGATATTTTCTAGAAAGATCCACATTCCATCAATCCAATTTTTTATTGCAATTCTAACCAGTCTCTACCAGTAAACTTACTAGTTCACCATTAGGAGATTTCCCTTCATGTGATGCACTATTTTCAGAGAATGTTTCTATAAATCAGACTTCTTAAAAAACCAAATGAGTGGCAATATTAGCTCCTTTAGAATTTAGGGAGGTTGAGATTTCCTAAAAATTCTTTCAATGATCTAAAATTTACTATTTTGAGTATAAAAATTGTTAATGCAAATTAAAACAAAATTAGTTTTTCAAAAGGTATCCTTGTTCACCTTACAATATTTTAATGTAAATAACTGTTTGTTACAGCTAATTAAGTATTCATGTAATAATGCACAATTAAAGGCTAAACTGGTAAATAGCAAATAAAACAAAATTTTAAATTGGCATTGCTTTTTTTAATAATAAGAAAGTGAAATTTACAGTAAAATACATAAGTACTTCAAAATTTATTTGCTTATCACACCTGAAGCCCGAGGGTTGTTTCTTGGAATTTTGCTACAGTGGCTTATGTAGCTGTGTGTTCTTGTCTACGATACTTTTCACAGGTATTTATGAAAATAATTGCACTTCATTCCTTTGAAACAGGTTTTTATAATTACTGATTTTATTGTGACCATGCAAATGATGTACTAATAAAGAAACCTATGAAACAATGGAACCGCACAGTGTCAAATTCAACAATGATTTTGTATTCTCAAAAGGAACATTTTCATTATGAAAATGTTGAAAAGAATCTGAATTCATTAAATAAATTATCTTGAACCATGACTTGTGCCAATGTAGATTGAATTTACAGTTGTCAAAGGAGTGACATTTTTCCCACTTCATGTTTTTATTTAGTGCTGTCCAGGGCATAGAATTAAAGTGGCCAAAAGGATGGGCTCATTTGTGTATGTATTCTATTACAGTGTCATAAATGCATCTACATAAAACTTTTGTGAATTAACAAAATATCATCATTAATCAAAATATGCAATGGCCAGTAGATATGTCAATAATGAATTTGAAGAATTTGACTGCATAAGAAGTTAATAAGATAAGCAAAAGTGGATTTTCAATAATTGTTAATACAGTTGGACATTGATCAATGAAAAAAAATTAATAAAAATTATTTTTATTTTTCTCTTTTAAAATAGTGTCTTACAGACGATAATGATAACCAACATGTTTTGCTTTACCCTAATATTTTTATATGCTTCATCAAAAAAAGTAACAAAACAATTTTAGTTGTTCAACCTTTGCAGTATAAATATGAAAATGTTGAGAAATTTTTGTTTATGTATCTTAATGTTGCAAACATTCATACATAGCAAAATTCATGAATTTTTTTTTTTTTTTTTAAATAACGAAACCTGTGGTGCAATCATAATTAAAAGAAACACATGTATTAACCACAGTGAAAATTATTTAATTGTAAGTATTTGCAGTCTGGGATCATCCCGAACATGAATTACAACTGTTTCTAGATAAAATTAACCTTCTTCATCATCGCATCAACTTTACGTTAGAAAAAGAATCTCCACAGGGTATCTCCTTTTTGGATTTACACATCCAAAGAAAAGAAGACGGTTCCATCGTCATGTCTGTCTTTCGCAAGCCTACATTCTCAGGTCGCTACATTCACAATTCTTCTGCTCATCATACATCTCAGAAATTTGGCATTATTAAATCACTAGTTTCCAGAGCACACAAATTCTGCTCCTCTGAAGAATCTCTAAACCAGGAATTAGAAGTAATCAAAAATACAGCAATCCTAAATGGATATAATCCTAAAACAACTCAAAAAATCATCAGTTACTTCTCCACACATCAAACTAGACAGAAAGAAGTCCATAGGATTCCCATACCTTACGTTAAAGGCATCTCGGAACAACTTTCTAAAATTATTAAGAAATACAATTTTGCCACTACTTACAAACCTATCAACCAAATTTACAACTTGTTACCTTCTCCTAAGGAAAAACTCTCACCTTTGATGTTGCCTGGCGTTTATGAGATTCCATGCTCATGCAAATTATCTTACTTTGAACAGACAGGTAGACGTGTTCAGAAATGCATCTCGGAACATCAAGACCACATTCGTCTTTTTAAACCGCAGAAATCTGGCCTCTCTCAACACGGAATTGAAAATCCAAACCATAGGATCCATTGGGAAAAGTCTAAACTTTTACATAGATCTTTATATAAACATGAACGTTTATACAAAGAAAGTTCTGAATCCCTACTACACAGATCAAACTTAAACCGCAACGATGTTCTTACTATTCCTTAAGTATGGGAAATTGTCATACAAAATTGTGTAAATATTTTTTTTTTTTTTTAACTTCTGTAGCACGTTATGCACGTTTAATGAGATTCTATTGTAATCATGCTCCCTAACTGTATGTTATTCCTATTATTGCTTAAAACTACTGTACTGATGATGTCCTATGATACTTAGGATGAAATATTTACAATTAAATAATTTTTACTGTGGTTAATACGTGTGTTTCTTTTAATTAAAATTCATGAATGTTACATGATAACATTTCATATTAGAAACTTGAATAAATAAAGCAGTTATCAAAAGAGAAAAAAAGAAAATACTGCTGTCCCAAAACCATTCCTGGGGACTCCAAAACAAATTTTGTGATATTGTGATGAATGGAAACCCTATGCAATATCCCTTCCCTTACTGAAAATTTTGGCAATATCAAATTTCTTTCCATTCAACCTCATGAGGTGAATGTCTCTCATTTCCCTTGTTCATCATATTCAACACTCCCTGCCCTCACCAACATATAAAGAAATATGACAATAGCAACTACAGAATTCTCTAGGATTCTGTTTTGTTCTCTCAGCCATTCTTCTTTGACATGTTAATTTTTCCTTTCTCAATAGACTTTTTTCTTTCTTGGCTTGCATCTTACATAACTCATGCAGCTAATGGGGTAGTACCCACTTTTTTTATAGCTGGTTCACAATTTTCTCTTCCTTTGCAGCTCTTGAATAAAACATGATTCGTGCATTAGTTCCCAACAGAATATATCTTTTTAACTCTAGGAATATAGTCTGATATTGCTACCAGCAAATGTTCTTGAACTAAGTCACAGACACATTTGATATTCCTCTTCCTTCAAATGATCATCACATGTTAGAGCAAGAATCTGTTTCCTGATACCAACCGTCAAGGTTTTCATAGTCTTCTAATCTATGCCTCATATCATGTTTTCTTCAGCAAATCTTGCCTGCCCACTTACCAAAAACAACTTGTTCACTCACACCTACCAGCAGCATCATGGTGATAGTGACTTACATTATTACCATATGAGATTTTATTACTAATTCCAACACTTGTGCTGCCACCTCTGAACAAAGCGTGAAGGAATTAATATTCCAAGCAACTAAAGAGATCAATTCTTTTTTACATATTTCCTCCTTCCAGTCAATGCTTCCATATTTAAAAAGAAAGTCGCTCATTGTCACCAGTCTGTCACTCAAAGAATCAGTCTGAATATTTCAAAATTACATCCCTCTACATTCCCAGAACGTAACATCCAATTAAATTACAGTATTCTTGCTAAACTAAACAGCCCAAAAGCCACTTCCTTTGGGAGGACTCTTTCTTTCTTCTTTCTTTCACTACGCATTATTCCCCTTCCTATGCAGGGTCCGCGTGTTAGTTGGGAGTAGTATTAACAGGTCAGTTGGGAGTAGTACTAACAAGAAGTTACTTAGATGCGACTTCTTGTTAGTACTATGCCCAACTGACCTGTCGCCTGGTCGGCTGCTGTTGGGGGGGGGGATTTATTTTTGACTGTAGAGGCGTATGTTCACGGGGCCAGTTTGCCTGCTTTGCGGGATGAAAAACGCCAAATAAACTGGCTGAAAAAACCCTACTGCCCGCACCCAAGACCGGCTAACTTGGCTATGCCTGAGGAAGATCCTCAAATTCCTCACATCTACGACGGGAATCGAACCTGGGAAACTCCTTCCCCATGCATATGGTTGCGAAGCGCAAAGCCACCAGGCTGGTAAAATTTAATCTCAGTAGAATATAACCAAAATATGTTATATTGATTATATTCTATTCTCATCAGTATACCATCTTCCATCAGCCACGAGTTGACAATCTATGGCCCATGGGCCCAAACCAGCTGGCCACCTATTACTGTAATCACTGGGCAAGGATGGTTTTTAAATGAATTTCATGACATAATCAAAAAACGGTTGTTTCAATATCTATAGTGTTAATGTGATGCAGCCATGCCCATTTATTTGTGTTCTGTCTACGGCTACTTTTACACCACATGTGCAGTTACAGCAGTGACTGTATATTGCACTGTCATTGCTGTATGCTGTGATCAATGCCACTCACAGTTCTAACTTGACAGTATTCTGAGTGCCATGCATTTCTTATTTGCATGTAATACGAGTTTAGGTCAATGAATATTGGTACATATTTGTTTATATTAAAATTCAGTACCTTGGAAAAGACATTTTCTAAGAAGAAATATGTAAAATCTCATTACAGAGAAAGGAATTATCTGATGAGCATTTGATCAATTGTATTGATTCTGATGACTGGGAATACTAACTTCAAACTCCAATTGAGTGCTATTATGTCTCATAAAAAAATAACAAATAAAATTTTTAAAAAAATAGAATTCCATACTTCTCACTAATTTCCTAAAAATCTGTTTGTATACACAATTATATTCTGTATTTTGTTAATAAAAAAAATTGTGAAAATTTTATTATTTATACACACACACACTTACATATAAGTACATGATATCCTTGATTTTATCGCTTAGCATTCAAAGTGAAACATATTTACTATCTGGCCCTTCTCAGAAAAAGTTTGCTGACTCCTGTTCTGGAGTAACGTCAATGGATAAAATGGCTGAAAGTGAACAAACCTATAATTTGGAATTTTAAGTACTCTGAATTGAGTTTTTGCCAATGGGAGTATTTAAAGACATTATTATTATTACTACACCCTCCATGGAATTGGTAGACTCACCATGGGATGTTTATTCAACTGACAACATATTCATCATACCAATTCTTAAAATCCTTAACACTCCCTACATTAATAACATATCTGGCAATGAGTTCCATTCATTCACAATTCTCCATGTAAAAAATCTACTCCAAACACCCTTCTTCACCACATTTTTATTGTACATTACTTCCAGGGATGGCCTCTGCTTCTTCCCATCTCGCCTTCTACTCTTTTTATAATCCCATTGGGATTAAATGGACAAAATCCCCTCACTAACTGAAACATCTCTATCATATCACCTCTTTTCCTCCTTATCCACCAAAACTCTGATCCACATTCCTTCAACTTATCTCTATAGTCAGCATTCCAGAGTCCTGATATTGTCTTAGTCACTCATGGACCCTCTCCAATGTTTCCACATCACAATGAAATCCAGGCAACCAAATCTGAGCAGAGTAATCTAAGTGTCTGCCCAGTGCTTTATACAGTGGCACAACTACTTCCCTATCTCTACATGTCAGTATACTTCTTATCATAGCGGCACTATGATGTGCAGTCATTGCAACACTTGCGATATGTCCTTGAAACTTCAGTCTACTGTCAACCACGACTCCCAAATTTTGAATCTCATCCACTTCTTGTAGTGCAGTGCCATCAATATAGTACACAGCCTTATATTTCTGCTCTCCAAAATACATCTTGCACATATTAATGTTAAAACTACAACCCTATTGCTTTGTCCAAGTCAAAAGTCTAATGCAAATCTTCCTGAAGGAAATTAACATGAGCAGTGCTACTTATAATTCTCCTCAACTTTGCATCTTCAGTAAACAACTGAAGATCCCCGAAGTAAGTCTACATGATATATCATTTATAAACAAGTGAAACAGCAAGAGCCGAAAAACAGAACCCTGGGGCATGCCACCAGTTACCTTCCTTTTTTTTATTTTTTTGAGACACTGCTCCATTAGACACAATTTAATGGTATCATTCAGAGAGCCATTCTCTGATCATTTTTAACCAATATACTATCTATTCCCATCCTCTGCAGCTTGTACACCTACTTATCATGTGGTAATCTATGGAATGCTTTTGTCAAATCAAAGATTATTATTATACATGATTTTCCATTATCTAATGTGCTTGTTACCTTAAAATAAAATGTATACAAAAGAACATTTAGGTAGCTTATTATGTTTATATATGAATACTAGGAGTATCAAACACAAAGGGATAGAGTTTGATGCCTTGGTCAATATGCTGAGACCTCAGATTGTAGGCATTAGTGAGACCTGGTTATAAGAATCAGACATACTAACTGGTATCGAGCATAAAGAGGACAGTATTTTTAGGAAGAATAGAAAGAACAGGAGAGGAGGGGCATGCTGCTAATGATATCAATGACTTGAATCCAGTTAGTGTTGACAACTATGATTGTAGTAACAGTATTTCATGTTGCAGTGAGTTTGAAGCCATCTGATGTGAGGTGGAATTGAACAAGATCAATTACATAGTGGAGTGTTGTTATAGACCTGGTGGATTGATTGTTAGTGATGATGAAATGCATCAACAAATAGCAACGATGAGCGCAAAAAGAGAAATCATAATGGGAGACTTTAATTAACCAAATATTGATTGGGTAGCAGTAAAATCTCATGAGAAGAATGAAACTGAATTTATTGAGCTGTTGTATGACAACTGCCTCAGGCAGCATGTGACAGAAGGAACTCAAGATCAAAGAGTGTTAGATTTGATTATAAAGATGTAACTAATCTGCCTCCAATTGGTGACAGCGATCATGCAGTACTCACTTGGGCAGTGACTAAGTTTATAAATGTTCCATTCAGAAAAGGTTACATGCTAAACTACAAAGCAGGAAATTATGACCAACTGAGGAGCATACTGAGTTCAGCAGAATGGTATCAGTTGCCAAATAGGAAGATTATCAACAGTGCATGGGAAGCATTTAAAAAAATACTTAAATGATGCAATATTAGAATGTATCACGAGAGTTCGAAGAATACATGGGATAGAAGTCAAATGGATGTGTAACCTTATTAAGCAAGAGATTCATAAGAAATGGATGATGTGGAAGGAATAACGTTTGCATAAGGTTGATGTTCCTTATGAAAAGTGTATGCAGCAGGCCAGAAGAGTCACAAATGAACTGTTGTAAGGAAAGCAGTCTAAATATGAAAAGAAACTGGCTCTGCTAAAGCTAAAGACAGCCCACAAGAATTCTATGGGTATGGTGCAAAAAAAAAAAAAAAAAAAAAGACAATGAATATGAAAGAATAACTCTTCTGAATGCAGATGGTATGAGGGTGACAGATGCAAAAGAGATTGTTCAACAAATGTTAATGTTCAATTCGTTATTAAAAGCTATCAACCTGGTGTATGCAACATTGAGTTCCCTGCTACCTCTTCTGAAGCAATTCAGGTGTATTAAGAGGAGGTATTTAGAGCTGTTGCACAAACTGAATAAGAATTCAGCAATAGGGACTGATGGGATATCATCACGTCTGCTAAGAATGTTCAGCTGTTTTCCAGGCTGTTTAATAAGAGTCTCAGAACAGGGAAGATTCTGCAGGAATGTAAAGAATGTTTGGTAATTCCATTGCACAAGGGTGGTTCAAAGACCAACATATCCAACTATCGACTAATTAGTATCTCAGGAGTGGTCGTGAAATTTTGGAAAAATTGGTTAGGGCTTGCATTCAGAAATGGGCTGACAGTGAATTTCTAATTTGCAATGAGCAACATAGATTTACTAAGGGAAGGTCATGTTTTAGCAACTTGCTCACATTCTATAACAATGTTACCATTGAATTAGACAAGGGAAATGGATACACATTGATACTTTTTTTGATTTTGCTAAGGCTTTTTGACAGAATACAGCATGGTAGACTGCTGCATAAATTGGAGAATATGGGTTGGGATTATCGAGTATTAGCATGGATAAGAGGATGGCTGACTGACATATCAAAAAAGTGATACATGGGGGGGGGGGGGAGACAAGATTTAAAGTAACCAGTGGCACACTGTAAGGATCAGTGCTTAGTTGGCTGTTATTCAATCTATACATTAATGATATTGGGAAGGATTTGACAAGGGACATATAGCTATTTGCTGATGATGCAAAGATAGGCAGGATAATCAGGAATGTTGCTGATATGCAATACTTGCAAAATGATTTGAATAGGCTGGAATTGTGGGCATGGGAAAATGGATGTCAATTCAATGTCAGTAAATGTAAATTCATTCACTTTGGCATGATTAAATATCAAATTCATGTCTTATTTTTAATGGTAATTAACAACACTAAACAATTTTTTTTTTATCAAAAGATGTTTTATTAACTGCTTATATTTTTCTGAATTTCAAATCAGCATCATCAGAGCAACACAGCTTGTATATGCAATAGTGAGTAAGTGAAACAATACAGCTGTAATAGACAAAAGATCTAAAGTCTTAGTTTGGTGCCCTTTAATGTTAAAAAAAAAAAAAACTTACAGCTATGTGGGAGTTGCTCTTAAGAAAAACAGTCTCCCAAATTTTTAGCAAATTAATGCAACCATATTTGTTCAGGTTGGGAAAATTCTTCAAAGCCATGGCTGACTCAAAAAATAATCTTTCAGATCTGTAACGACTTGTAAATAGCACATTTGTTTCCTTCCATCTAATCCTGTGTATC
Organism: Typopeltis vanoorti; assembly: GCF_054136105.1. Lineage (NCBI taxonomy): Eukaryota > Metazoa > Arthropoda > Arachnida > Uropygi > Thelyphonidae > Typopeltis > Typopeltis vanoorti. The sequence goes on from NC_143554.1 coordinate 33,690,668, forward strand.
CAAAGCATTGCCTGCAAGTCCTGACCTGCCATAGTAATAGTAGTGAATTTATTTTTTATGTTCTTCTAGGTGGATGGTAACTGATCATGTTTTCCCATAGCAGGCCAAGTCACAGGAAAACCTCATATATTCCAGGGTGTGCTAGAGGGTAAAGTTTATCCTTAGGTGAGTGGATCAGAGTTGCTAATTTAATGTGAAGTTTGAATATAGTGTGAAGGCCATGTTTCATCAGTACTTTGGCTATGTTTTCTGATGTACTTCTGACATAGGGAATAGAAATGATAATGTTGTTTTCCTGTGTATTAGGAAAGGTAGAGGTAATGGGGCTATGTAGTATTTTATCTATTTTGTAGGAATTGTAGCCGTTGATCAAGAGTGTACGGTGCAGATATTTGAGTTCTGTGGACAGAGCTGTATCGTTAGAACAATGTCTCTGGCTCTGTGTGTAAGTGTGTTTAAAATGCCATACTGTTGGACTGAATGATGATGCGATTGTTTATGTAGGTATCTTCCTGTGTGTGTGTGTTGGCTTTCTGTAAATGGAAAAGATAGATCCATCTGAACGATGAATAGTGATCCATCTTTCAGATGGATCACTATCTTTTTCCGTTTACAGAAAGCCAACACACACACACACACACACACACACACACACACACACACACACACACACACACACACACAGGAAGATACCCACGTAAACAATCACATCATCAACATCCAGTCCAACAGTATGGCATTTTAAAAACACTTACACACATTGAGTTCCCTGCTACCGCTTCTGAAGCAACTCAAGTGTGTTAAGAGGAGGTATTTAGAGCTGTTCTACAAACTGAATAAGAATTCAGCAATAGGGACTGATGGGATATCATCTCAGGTGCTAAAAGAGTTCGGCTGAACTGGCTATTCCTTTGACAAGGCTATATAATTTAAGTCACAGAACAGGGAAGATTCTGCAGAAATGGAAAGAATGTATCCCATTGTACAAGGGTGTTGCAAAGACTGATGTATCCACCTATCGTCCAATCAGTATCTCAGGAGTAGTGGTGAAGATTTTGGAAAAATTGGTAAGGGCTCACATTCAGAAAAGGGTTGACAGTGAATCTCTACTTTGCAATGAACAGCATTGCTTTACTAAGGGAAGGTCATGTTTTACCAACTTGTTTACATTCTATAATAATGTTACTACTGAGGTAGACAAGGAGAATGGATATACTATGATACTTTTGGATTTTGCTAAGTCTTTTAACAGAATACAGCATGGAAGACTGTTGCATAAATTGGAGCATATCACGTTGGGATTATAAAATATTAGTGTGGATAAGAGCATGGCTGACTGACATATCAAAAATGTGTCTGCAAGATTTGTAACCAGTGGTGTACCACAAGCATCAGTCCTTGGTCCACTATTATTAAATCTGTACATTAATGACATTAGGAAGGATTTGACAGGTGACATACAGCTATTTGCTGATGATGCAAAGATAGGTACGGTCAGTGTTCTCCCCAGGATCTTTTGAATGGGTGCGGCGCACGGCTGGTTTTTTACTGACTGCCCGGCTAATTAATGATGTGAATTGACATGGCTAAATAATGAGCAAGAATGGAAAAAATAATTTAAGACATTTTTAAATTAACAGTGATGAGAAATTGAACTGGAGAGTCGCGATACTCGTGAGACCAGTTCAATTTCCTTGCACTGCAAGCCAATCTCGAGAGCTTTGGATATTCATTTTGATGCACACCTGTAAAAATAGTCATGATTTAAAATTCTGAATATTTTTACAAATTGTTTATGTTAATACATTATTAGTTTTGGTTTCATAACTTGTCAATTTTTAGACTGCAGACTAGCAAACAGGAGAAAGATGAGCGATATGATTGAGACTTACAAACTTCTGAAGGGGTTACACAGGATTTCAGATGATGGAATTTTTCATTTTATGGAGGGTGCATGAAGGAAAAGAAGGCATCCTTGGGCTGAGAATGAATTCCACTAAGAAGGGGTGTGGGCTAGATTTTTTTCTCATAGAGTGGTGCAAGATTGGAATGGATTGTCATTGGATGTGGTATGTGTGAGCAGTGTGAATGAATTCAAAAATAAGTATGATAGCTGGTTCATGTTGTATGTAGCCTCCCTCGACCACTCCTTGGAGGTCTCTCTTAATAATAATGATAATAATAAAACTCAAGTAAATTGCTAAAACAAGACCTACCATTTACAAATCCAATCTGATCACCATAAAGAATACTGTGTCCATCAACAAATTTTGTATTCTATTTCTAACCAATCTCTCGAACACCTTTGCAGAGCCATTGACCTGGTTGTTTAATGCAAGCCTTACAAATGGTTGATTTCCCAGAGGAGGATAGAGGAAAAAATGAGCATCACAAAGATGGTGTTAAAAATGGAAGTGTCAAAGTAGACTAGTTTGCATTACTCAGTGGTTGTTAAAACCTGAAATTGAGTGTAAGGGTTACATATAGGAATGGATGGATGAGAGTGAAATTCTTTACAGAGATCAGTGTAGATTTGCTAAAAAGTAGTTTTTGTTTAAGTAATCATGTCACATTTGGTAATAAGGTCACAAGACTAGCTGATGAGAGGAATGCATACAATGTGATACTTCTGAATTTTGCAAAAACCTTTGACAAGTTTCTGCATGACATTTAAGTTGCAATGAATGGATTTTTATCTGTCAGATTGCCAGTATACTAACTAATTATCGTGTTGTGTAGGAACAAGCAGCATCAAGGAAGAGGAAGTTAATATGGAAATATTCTACAAAGCATAGTACTGGAGATATTACTATTCAATTTTTATTTTAATGATACTGTGAATGAACTGATAAATTGCAAGCAATACCCAGCTGTTACATGATGAAAATATAGGGAAATAAATGAGAAATGGTGTCAGATGTAGCAGCTCTACTTAACAGACTAGAAAAAACGGTAAATGACTAGGAATACCAATTAATGTGACTAGGTGAAAGGTTTAAATTTTATAATCTAGAGATGGAAGATTGAGGGATTGAACTGGAGGAGATAGAGGAGGCAAGGGATCCTGGGACAATAGCAAAAAGGCACCATGTTACAAAGATAGTGAATACCACCCAGCAAAGAATGTGATTTCATCATAATGTATACATCTGCTCACTTGAAGTTCACAGGGATGTGAAAACTACAGAAAGGTATGAAGATAAATTACAATGATATCAGAGTATGAAATGTTAGCTATACTGACAGTTAGAGAAATGTAATCTACTAAACAGGCAGGATGATATCATTGAGAGATGCCTACAAAATCAAATACTGGGGATATTTTCCAAAGGGAAAGGGAAGTGCATGAACATGGAATACACTGTGGGGTCCATGGGGTTTTAAAACTTATCGTGGGAGACCAAACTATCCACACAAGATCTATTGTACCTCTTCTTACAGACAAGCCACTCACAACAGACTCCGGCAGCCTATTCCACTCATTTACCACTCTCTAAGTGGAAAATCTAGTCTTCACACCCTTGTTAACCACACTCTTACTCAATTTCCAGGGATGACACCCCCTTTGTTCTGCCACTCCAGCCAATGCTGAAATATTTCCTTTGCAATTCTATAAAACCACTTAAGCAACTTAAAGGTTTCTATCATATCCCCTCTTTTTTTTTTTTGTCTTTAGCTAACTTTTTCACCCATAAATTCTTAATCTATCCTCACATTCCAGAGATCCCTCATTATCGTAATCACTTGTTTCTGGATCCACTCCACTACTTTCTCATCCCCTAAGAAACCCAGGTGATCCCACCTGAGTACAGTAATCCATTTGTGAACGATGTATCAAGGCCTCATGAAGAGAATGATAATGTCTTTATTTCTACTTCTCAGTGTACTCGTCAAATAACCCTATGAGCTACCTTCATAACCTTAGCAATATGCCCCTCTGAAATTCAACTGTCTACCGCTACCCCCAAATCCCTAGCTTCATCAATTCTCCAGAATACAGTTCCATCAATATGGCACAGAGCTTATAATTGTTTCATTCCAAAATGTATAACTTTCCACATTAAACTTACACCTATTATCTTTTATCCATACTGTCAGTCTGTTTAAATCATCCTGAAAGCTCTTTACATCACTTCACTTTCATTAACTACTGCACTACCAAAATGTTGCATACTCAGGAAACTGAATATATCTCTACAGATCATTCCTTATATCATATATGTACAAATTAAACACTAGCGGTCCAAGCACAGAGCCTTGAGGCACATCACTAGTTACCTTCTTTTTCCTAGCTTTTGCTTCTCCATAAACTACTCTCTGGTATCTGTACATTCGCCACACTCATATCCATAACACTAGTTTCATATTCATCCCCATTTGTTCCAATTTGCATAACAGAGTTCCATATGACATCCTCTCAAACATCCTTGCAAAACCAATAATATCATCATATACTCATTCCCTGTATCCAACTCAGATATCACTACTATAAAAAATTAAAACTAAGGCAAGACCTATCCTTCACAAAGCCATGCTGATCCAGTAAGAACATCACATTCTTCCTCATCAATTCCTGAATTCTGTCTTCGACCAACTTTTCCAATACTTTTACCACCACTCCTATGATACTGACTGATCTATAATTTGCTGCTACAGTCTTGGAGCCTCCTTTATGCAATGGAACTATTTTCCACTCCACTCCCACTAGAACTGAGACTTAAGTTAAATAGCAGAGACACTGTTAATTACTTTGAACGTTCTTGTAACACACAAGCTGATATCCCCCCTTTAATTCTACAGCTGTATTTGCATTGAGATTATCCAATATCTTAAGTGCCTCCACAATTCATCCCCTCTATTCTCATATCAGTTCCTCTCACATCTGTCAACAATATCTTTCACAAGGATGACAAATCTTTGCAAAGTGATCACTTAGTAACTCAACTATTTCATCTGCTTTTATCACCTTGATCCCATAAGCACTCATTAAAGTTACTATTCCATAATCATTTTCCCTTTTACTTGCCATATAGCAGTGGTGTTCAACCTTTTTTTATTACGAGCTATTTTTCTATAAAAGGTCATTCGCCGATCTACTCTCTTATATAGATCACATTCCCCCAACCTGATATCTGATTACGTACAAATAAACAACTAAAAATAAAAAACTAAAAAAAAAATACACAACTAAAAACTTTATTTGTGTATTTAAAAATTTATTTATCACTTTTAATTATTTTAATACAACAACAACAAAAAAAAAATATATTGGAATAAAATATTTATTTCTCTATTTTGGAAAACCAAAGTTAGAAAAAACAACAGATCGATTACAAATCACAAGTTACAGGAAATGCTCATTGATTAAAAAAAAAAAAAGTTAATGTGAAATTTGGCATTGTTTGGACCTTGCAATATTTTCATAGTCAAGTTGATATGAAGAAGTGGCCAATCACAGACAATCATCCAAATGATCATTTGTAATTTGGTTTCTTAATTGATTTTTTATGATGGTCATATCTGAAAAAGCAGATTCTGACAAGTATGTCAATCTGAAACAAGACAGAATTTTTCGTGCAATATCAGTTAATATTGTGCGAACTGACTTCGGAGATGTTTACACTTAGAGCCTGCAAGCCTTTCTCATACATACAAGTTTCAATAACAATCTTTCTAATGCCGCCATGTACAGCTTCGGCGACAAAAACATTGCCTTTGTTTTTAACACTCAAACATATTCTTATTAAAGCAGTATATACAGTTAGCTTCAAAAGAGTTATTTACAGAAACATCTAATACAAACTATACTGGGACAAACAAAGTTTATTTTTTTACAATAGTCACATGGGACTTAACCTAAGTAAAAAAATTGATGTAATGTGCTTTGGAATATTTAATATTAAGCTATAATCAAGTTTTTACACTTTGCTTATAATCGTATTCACTCGGCTCGCTGTTTGACTTCCACTGATCCAAATTAATTCATTTACCTGGACTTATAAGAAAATTGACTGATTTGACAATTTTAACGAAAAATAAATAAACAATAGCAATACACTTAAAGGGAATTAAAAATAATACAAAATAATGATAAATAAAATATTATGTTTTCAGTTTTAATTCAAGTTGTAAGTAAGGAGGAATACACAAGAGATCGACCAAAAATCGCTCCGCGATCAACTGGTCGATCGCAATCAACGGGTTGAACACTCCTGCCATATAGCAAAAGAGCTCTTTGGAATTTCCTTTGGATAGCTTGGCTAATTTCTTTTCATAATCTGAGTTTGCCTTCCTTACTATGCTGGTCACCTTTCTTGCCTTAGCCTTGTACTGCTTGTGAACACCTACCAAAATTATCCTTCTGATCTTGCTTATATAGTCTGATACTGCTTCCTTCAGATATCACCTAACTGCAGAGGCGTAGCTGGGGGGGTCTACCCGAGGCGGCACTTCGAACCTTTTTAAACTCTTGCAGTTAATTCTAAATTAAAGTCTCGATAACTCGTTTCCAAATATTGTAATACTACTGTGAATTTTCCTCACAACTGCTATAAATGTTGCAAATTGTGAGAGGAGTTTTTCTAAATTAAAAGTGATTAGCCCTCCAACCTGCCAGGACGTATATATACGTCCAGCTAAATCTGGATACGATTCAATACACCTGTTGAAAGAACATGGATAAGAAGTGAAATTTGGCTGTTCTGTCCTTTAGAAGGTGCGATAATCCTTCAAGCTGTAGAGAACACTGAAACAGATTATCTCGGGAAGCTGAGTCTCAGTTCTCTGTAACAAGAAAATGCAGTTCCTTGTTTTATGCTGGGAAACGTGACTGTTAGTTATATTTAAAGAGACTAAAAATATAGAATTATTTTTACTTTCACTTTTTATTTTACAGTTTATAATTCCACGACAAAATAGAAATTCTTGCATAATTTCTTCACTTAAATATTGTATTACCTTGGAGAACTAATGTTTACTGTTTTTGTGCTAATTTTGTCTAATCGCTTACTGGACAGAACATTTTTCGAAGAAATTAATTCACGATAATTATTTGAAATATTATTTTAAAAAAAGGCTGCGAATGTTCTAGGTTATGTTGTCTTTGTTCAAAATCATATTTCGAAGAATAATTCACAGATATCCTTCAGAAAATCTGTGAATTATTCTTCGACGACTTTGCTTTGTAGAGAATAATATGCAATTCTCATATCACTAAATGTTTTTCAAAATATCGTAATCTACTGTTCTTTCACCTTTTTTGGTTTCCCTGTATAATCGGTCTTTATGAAATTAAAAAACGGTTATTATTTAAATCGATATGTACACATTTTCTGCTAGTTTATATATTTTTCTCCAATTTTAAAGTAAGTGATAATAACGAATACTTTTGCGTATATTCTCTGATACAAAATAGATATATATGTGCATGCATCAAATGTGAAATTTCATATTTTCACAATAGAATTGAACTTTATTTCGACTTTGATAGTTTTACACTCATCCCTCTCGCTGCAACACTACCATACACCCAAAAACTGTTATGAAACATAGGTACAGTTTTTATTTAATTCATGGTTTTTCCATAATAATTCTTCCACATAACGTTCAATTTTCCGACACAGAAAAGTTTTGATTATTATAAATTATCAAATTATAAATAAGAAAATATACATATAATTTCCTCATTATTATAAATGAGGAAGTTATGTGACATTGGGTAATAGGGGAAAATAATATTTAAAAACACTGTCATCCTACAAATACAATATTAGAATAATATGTTTCGAATGTCTGCTAATCAATCAGAAAGATGGAAAAACAAAACAAGAAATTTCTGCCTCTAAAATAAAATATTCAGTTATTGCAGGAGGCACTTTAGTGTGCTGCCTGCTGGGCATGATCTGGTTCCCAGTGGGGGGGGGGGCTACTAACCTCCGTTAGTCTTCAACTTCTTACTTGGCAGAAAGGAACATTAGAAAGTATACCCAATACACAATTTATTTGTGAGACGGCAAGCAAGAGCAGCAGCAGCAATAGCAGTAACATTCAGGATAAGAAAAGTTCGTGAGATGAAAAAAAGTTGGAGCCTTCGCCTTTTGAGCACCTTTTGATCTACCGATGAGGAGAGAAATCTTTCTAGCTCTGAAGATAGCGATTCTGCCCCACGGTTTCCATTCATAGGTAAGCCAGGAATTACTGAAGACTTTGTCTCCAGCAACATTTTAGGCTCTTTTCGTCCATTTTTAGATGATGATATTTTTCCTTCATAGTGGAAAAGACTAACCCTTATGCTTGCCAACATCAGCAAGTTGAATACAGTCCGCATTCTCGCAGTAAACTTTGAAGCCCAATAACATCAGTATGCTCCTTACATTTATAGCACTCTTGATTGTGCAAGGCATTGTGAAAAAGCCCACTCTCGAAATGTATTGGTCTACAGACTGGATTCTGAACATGCCAATGTTTCGTGATGTTATGACTGAAAAACAATTCAGTCTCATCATGAAGTATTTGGATTTTCAGAATAATGAGGAATATGATCAGACAACACAATCTTGACAAAATTTATGATTTTCTGATGAAAATCCGGCAGAAATGTAGTTCACTATACATTCCTGAGAGAGACTTGAGTATAGTGAAAGTCTTATGCCATTCAAAGGTAGACTGAAATGTAAGCAGTATATTCCCAAAAAGAAAGCAAAGAATGGGGTAAAAATTTTATGCTTTGTGAATCCGAAAGTGGATATCTTTGGGATTTCAAACCTTATACGGGAAAACAGACTATAATCAAGCATGATAAATATTCAGATCTCCCCTTGCCGATGCGTGCAGTAATGCAGTTACTAGATCCTTTACTTGGTAAGGGTTATTGCATTACAATGGATAATTTCTACATGTGCCCTGAACTCGCTGATTTGCTTTTACAGCATCGTACAGTTAGTATGGTACTGTAAATGCAAAAAGGCGAGATATTCCTCGAGATCTGGCATCAGAAAAATTATCAAAGGGGAAATCCGAGCTTATCAGCGAGGAAAAGTCTTTGCACTACGTCGGAAAGACAAAAAAAAGATGTTTATCTCCTATCTTCCCTGCACAATCTATCAATGGAATCCATGGACAAGCATGGTTTCACGAAAGAAGAATTCATTGCTGTGGGTGCATACAACAACACTATGGGTGGAGTCGACAGGTGCGATCAGTAGCTATCATTCTACTCTGTAATGAGGAAACAGCATAAAAAATATTATAAAAAGTGTTTGGAAATATATTGAATTTTGTTATTTGGAACAGTTTCCTCCTGCACAAAAAGAAATGCTTGTCTACCATAACATATGTAGATTACAGAACAGAAATCGTGAAAGCATTGCAACATGCATATGCACCTTCTTCAACAAGCAGGAAAGCAGGCAATCATTTGAGACTTCTGCCGTTGAACGCTGCTACCTCCAACCATGATCCAGAGAGTCTACCAGCCACGGCTAATTAAAAAACTTGAACGCAAATGTATGCAAAAAAATTATATATCAGAAGGGAAACAAAAATCTAATGCCCTGAATGTAAAACTGCTTTATGTGTTTATCATTGCTTTAGGGTATTCCATACTGTTCAAGATTTTTAAATTCTGAACAGTATGAAAGAAAAAGAGTTTCTTTTCAGGGTCATCAAAACAGTTCTTTTCAAGACTATAAATATTGGTAGAGAGAGATGCCTGTTCGTACTGTTTCCATTTCATCTTGAAGGCGAATTTTTTAAGTTATTTTTATAACACAATGATATATTGTTCTTTCAAAATGTATAATAGTATATTTTTGAAGGAATAAAATATCAATAAAAAAGCAGGGCCTTCACCCTTGTTTTAGAGTGTTCTATACTGTTCAACGTCAATACATTTTCACAAGTAAATTCAAAAATGTTTCTTTTCAGGGCCATCAAAACAGTCCTTTAAGGATTACAAATACAGGTAATCCTGGTATAACGCGGATGTTAGGTTCCATAGAAATGCCACGTTATATGAGACTTAGATTACACAGAAAAATTAGGGTTAGGTTCCGAAATCGTTTTTTTTTTTAAATTATATAAACAACAGTGATATATCCAACAAAAACAATATTTTTATTTAATTCAGGTAATTCATGTAAGTTAAGAAAACATAAACTATGAGACAAATACGTAGTATAAAATTATAAAAATTACAAATTGTACATAAATTTCATTGCACATAATGCATAAATGCTTTAGACACAATAAAATAAAGCGCATATTTTAATCGTCATCACTGTCTTCTGAAATAATATTTCGTAGATGTTCTTTAGGTGGCCGGAGGTCGTCACCACTTGAAATCTCTTGGACATCATTTGTATAATTCTCATCGCATACTTCGGCTGGTTTAGTCATCAAGAAGTCAGTAATAAGACCTTGCACTAGGCTGCAATTTTTTATTAAGTTCATAATATGGCGCTAAACAAATATCCAATTGTCTCGTGAATTTTCCCGAGCGCTCCATTGAGGGGTCATTATCCGTAAAATAACTTCCTAACTTTCTTGCCAAGTCTAATCCTTCTGCTAATTTATTTAAACTGGGTTCTTTAACGGATTCATTACAAGCAGAATCTTCGGCTGAACTTTTCCCACCATTTGGTTCGACACCATCTATTAATTGTACCAGTTCCTCCTCATTTAAATCTGTTTCTCCATCAATTAATTCACCACTTTCGTTTTCAATCATGTCGCAAAAGCCCTCTCCACCAAAAATGTGTGCGACGTTTATTATACGACGTAGCTTGGCATGGCATTCACTGGAGGTACGAAATTTTGTTCCAGAATGGCTTCAGGCCATATATTTTTCCAGCAAGCATTCAGCGTAGAGGGTTGTAATTCCTTAATGGACAGAAAAATAATTTTTACTCAATTCAATATTGAAAACCCTTTCCACGCTTGAGGCAGTGTCATGTTTGGATTAGATTCCATTTTTTCCAAAATTAATTGAAATGTTCGCCGAATATAAATATGACTTAAATGTTGAGATTATTCCTTGGTCGAGTGGTTGAATAAGTGAAGTAGTATTAGGCGGCAAAAGAGTTATTTTAATATTCGGATGGCTTAAATTTGTTGGATGGCCTGGTGCGTTATCTAAAATTAGTAGAATTTTGAAGTCCATATTCTTTTTCTTTGTGTATCTTTCTACATCGGGTACAAACACTTGAAAAACCAATTTTCAAACATGCTAGCTGTAATCCATGCCTTTTTTTGTTGGCCCGCCAATAAACAGGTGGACTGGATTTGTCGAGCCCTTTCATCGCACGAGGATTTGCTGTTCGGTTAATAAACATTGGTTTAGTCGTGTAATCACCTGATACATTACTACAAAAGTAATTCTATCTTTGGAAACTTTGAATCCAGGAGCTGATCTTTCATTTTTCAAAATATACGTGCGTTTTGGCATTTTTTTCCAATATAACCCAGATTCATCCGCATTGAACACCTGGTCTGCACTGCAACCACCTTCTTTAATCATTTTTAAAAGTTCCGCTGGGTGTTTCCAGGCAGCTTCAACGTCTGCTGATGCTCATTCTCCCTGGATTTTAAGATTATATAAAGAAAACCCCTTTTTAAAGTTTTCGAACCAACCCTTACTGGCACAAAATCCATGTTGAGAGATTTCTTCTGAAGAATCTTGATCGAGTTCTTTTAAATGTTTATAAACTTTGAGAGCTTTTTGCTTAATAAGGTGTCCATCCAAAGGGATTTTCTTTTGTGTGCAATCTTCTATCCAAATCATTAGAGATTTCTCCATTTTTTCTATTATAATATCGCAAACACGAGCAACGCGCTTTGCACTTACCGTTGACCCAGCAATAACACTTTCTCGGATTTTATGTTCATTTTGTTTGATTGTTCGAATGGTTGATTCATTTAAATTCAGAGTCCTTGCAACAACTCCTGATTTTTCTCCAATTTTCAACCGATCCAAGATTTTAATTTTTTCTTTGAGAGAAATGAATTCCCTCTACAGTCTTGGTTTTTTCCCTTTCGTTGCAGTTTTAGTGGCCATTACAATAAAAATAAACTTTTACATAAAAAGATTTTAAATGCGCTTTCCTGGCAGAAAACGAAGACAATTTTCAACAACAAACACTTTATACAGTAAACCCTAGATGGCGAACCTATGGCACTCGTGCCATAGGTGGCACGTCTGAGAATTTTGCTGGCATGTAAACGATTTACAGGTGATCCTTTTATACGCTTAAAAATTATTCAAGTTTTTTTTTTAATTGTTACAATACGTACAAGCTGAATTTGTTTTACACAAGACATCAGCTATAAAGACGTTCATATGATTGGTGCGGTATTAACAAAAGATCGCGAGACCCAAAGACAAAAGCAACCGACAAGTGTTGAGTTGAAATGCTGATTCTCTCCAATCGAATTCCATAACATCTGAAACTGTCATAACAACATTCACTATTAGTTTTAACACATTCACAACAGGGTGTCATTTATCGTTCCAATGGAACTTCTCATTACTGACTGGCTCAACTAGTAGGTTAAATCATTCTCTGAGATGTTTTATTTCTTAATTTTTGAAACATTCTGTGTACCACAATCTCACCTAATACAACCTTTTTTATTTTCAAATATGCCTATTACAAGATTGGTTCTTTTTTTAGTTTGGCGAAACTTTGTCTACTAAATTTTCATATTAGTGTGTGCCAGAGATTAGAATTTTTCAAAGTAGCACGAATATTTTTTTATTACAAAACAGCAAAATTTGATAATAGATATTTGCACTACAATAAAATTCGACAGATTGAACAATATTATTGCATTATTTCTTTTCTCCTGTGGGAGAAAAACGGTAAAATGTCACTCGTATAATTATAGCAGATTTTTTATCGGCAAAAATGGTAAGAAAATAATCATTTGCACTTTCATTTCAATACACACAAATGAAAGAACATTGTAAATTCACCAATGAAAAAGAAAATACTACATATTTTTCTTCTGTTATTATCTGGTTTTTTCTTATAATAGAAAGAAGAAATTACTGCACATATTTCTTTTGTCAATATAAGAGTGCAAAAATCTGTAAATTGATTACATTATAGCTGAAAATTCATGCCAGAAAAAATATTTATGTACGAGTTCTAACATCAGCAGATATAACGACATTTTCTTCTAGTTTAGATACGTGACATTATTGAAGTAAAACTTTTGCTACTATTTTACACTAAACTGAATGAGCATGTTCCCCAAGTGATTTACGTTTGTAACAATTGCCTGCAGATTGAATAGGTCTAGCCCCCCCCCCCAACTCAAAAAATAAATGATTATGTAAGAGATGTGCCTTTTTCTCTTAAAAAATTCAAATCCTTTTTTTCAAGATAATTGTATCAAATAATTTAGAATTTTTCGATAATAAAAGTGAAACTGATCACTATAAATAAAGAAATATTTTTTGGCAAAAATACTGCATTATAAAGCCTTTGTTGTCAGTAAAGTGAAGGAAATTTACTATTACTAAACGAAACGACATTCTTGCTTGAGGCAATTTAGTGCGACTTCTGGGAAGCTTTCTCTCTTGTGTTTCTCAAAAGAGTAATCGAAGACTTTTAACTTTTCCTCCAGTTAAGAGGATTATTGTCCAGCATTTCTAAGACGTATTTCAGAAACAGCAATCAGCAGCAATAGAAGTAGTAATATTTAGTTGTTTTTTTAAGAAAAAGAAACAAAAATAACACATGAACTTTCTTTCGTTTGTATACAGTTTTACATATTGAAAATATACCACAGTATTTCTAAATCTTAGAATAATTTCAGCAGACCGCTGAATAGCTGATTTCAGATTCCATATGTAAAGCAAAGAAAGAGTACCGAATTAGATGCTTCCAATATACAACAATATTATTTCTTTATTTCTTTTGTCAAAACGGTAAACTGAAATAAGAGATTTTGAATACTGTCTGAAAGCTGTAGAAATTTAAAGTAACTGAGTTCCAGGACAGGAGTGTGTGTATGGGGGGGGGGGGAGAGTTGCAGTAAAAAATCCGAAAAAATTAGCATAAATTTTGAATCATTCCATACAGGATATTCTTCCTATTATATTTTCAACATATCTACAGTGGTTAAGCACGGGATATTATAGTAATGTGCATCCAACAAAAAGAAAAAAAAAAAAAATCTGTTGCAATTTTAAGCAAAAGAAGACGAAGAGTCTCTGATAAAATACCATTAGTTATAAATTTTTGATACTAAAAAAGAAACAATATTGGAAACCCAGTAATGCAGTTTATAATCATTTGTTCATAAAAAAAAAAAATCGTTCCTAAAATTGAAATGTGACAATCCATATAAAGGTATTTTTCAAAGTAAGAAAGCAAAATGTCATTTTTATTTCACTAAATGTTATTTAAAAATATAAATATTTGACAAAATATTTTAAACGTAAATAAACATTTGAAAATTTGCAAAAAAGAATCTATATTGTCAGTAAAGTGAAGTAAATTTACTATTACTCAAGTATATTCATTGCAAAGGCTGATCTGTGGATTGATTATTTATTTTGGCAGATGTGAAACTTATATGAGGATATATAAGACACAATAAATAAATTATCCAGCATAAAAAAAAAAAAAAAAAAAAAAAAAAAAAAAAAAAAAAAACGATCAAATATCCTAGTAAGTGAGGAAAATTCGAATTAACACAGTACATGTAAAGACAAGTGACTCAAAAGTCACTCGACCACAGTTAATCCGCTAATGGCTCTAAAATCACCGTTAAGGGATTAACAGCAGAGGAGAGTAAATATTTGATAAAAGATAGAATGCCGATGAAGTTTTGATCCATGAAAAATTCTGGGGTGGTCTTGCTATTTCATTCACCTTGGCTGGTAGGAAGGTTAAGAATTACATACATTACTATGAAATAGACTTCGCCAATGTCATCGACGATTTTCCTAACAGAAAAGCAAGAAAATAACATTTCAGAATGTTGAAATTAAAGTTTTACTTTAAAAATAAACATAGTGTTTTAATTTATTTCCCTATACGTCGTTTTTAACTTTTTGTAGTATTTTTGGTGTGTATGGAGGGGGGGGGGGCAAACTCAGGGGCTGCCCTGGGCGGCAAAAGCTCTAGCTACACCACTGCCTAATTGTCCCATTCTTCCCTTGCGGATTCTCATGCCTTGGCACTGCTTCAAGCTACCTCTGAAGCTTGTCATAATCACCTGTCTTGTAATTCTACATAACTGAAAGTCCTTAACTGAAAATTCTACATGTTTAGCAACCTCCCAAGTCAAGACCACATGACTGCTCTCACTGCAGGTAATATGGTCACCTTGGTTATGGACAGATCTTGTGATCCTAACTAGATTCAACACTTACCTCCTCCATTCATGCTGTTTCAAGTAATTATCACTTATTTCCTTCCTGCTACGTGATCTTCTTCATTTCAATCTATCTCTGTAGTTGAAGTCACCCATAATAACTACTCAACCTGTCTTTATATAACCCGTTTGCATCTCCTGGCCTACAGCAGCAGCAACCAACTGTATTTTTTGTCCTACTGGCTATCTCACACCAGACTGCTTCAAACGAACTGCCATCCACAAGCCTGTCTTCCTGATTATCTACATCTTTTGGCTTTTTTTTGGGGAGGGGGGTTGCTACAATTAATCTCCTATCATCAGCAGTATTCCTCCTCCCCATCCTATCTTCTCTATCCTCCCTGAAAATACATTCTCACATTCTACCTCTGTAACTACATCTGCTGTCAGTTAAGTGTCATTAATTCCTGCAACCTTTTAAGGTTGCACCAAATGTGCCAAAAGCTCCTCCCCTCTTGTTCCTGGTACTTATAGGATTCCCTTAGGCCCTCAACCATCTTTACACCTTGTATTGACTACCCCATTCAATTCTGTCACTTGCAAGACTAGATTCTGCATTTTTAGTCATTCTCATACTCAACTGCATTTAGTTTTCCTGACTAGGTGCTTCCACACTTAGTAAATGAAATCTATAGACACCAAATCCTGAATCCATTTAGGTGCATTCCATCAGCATTATATAAGTCCTTCCAACCATCTAATTCCTGCTAACTTTTAAGGTTGCACCAAACTGTGCCAAAAGCTCCCCCCCTCTTGTTCCTGGTACTTGTAGCATTCCCTTAGGCTCTCAACCATCTTTACACCTTGTATTGACTACCCCATTCAATTCTGTCACTTGCAAGACTAGATTCTGCATTTTTAGTCATTCTCATACTCAACTGCATTTAGTTAGGTGCTTCCACACTTAGTAAATGAAATCTAGACACCTAATCCTGAATCCATTTAGGTGCATTCCATCAGCATTATATAAGTCCTTCCAACCATCAAATTCAGTATATAGGCCTGCAGATGCCTCACCATTCCTTCTGCACAACCTCTGTTTTGATTTATTTACAATCAGTGCCCTCTTCCTCAACTCACTTCTATCATACGAGGGTGGTTCCATAAGTTTCCAGGCTGACTAACTTTTAGAGGTGAAAGAAAGAAAACAACTGTGTCTCTTTTCAACTTTTCAACACACTTTTCATGTCTTTGAATATGTCCTTGAAAAAACAGTCTGTACTTTTGTCTGCAAAATGGCCTAAAACTGCATCTTTCACCTCATTGTCATCTGCAAATCTTCTTCCTCGAAGGTCTTTCTTCAGGTTCGAGAAGGATTAATAGTCACTGGGTGGTAGGACCTGGGCTGTAGGCTGAGTGTTCAATCTCCTGGAAGCCACAGTCTTTCACTGCAGCCTTTGCAACAATTACCATATAGACTGGAGCATTGTCACGAAGCAGGCAAGCACCATGATTCAGCATTCTTTGTCTCTTCTCCTTTATGGCATCGAGCAGTTTGTGCAGGAGTGAAGCATAATATTCTGCATTCATGGTGGTATTCCTTTCCTTGAAGTCAATCAAGAGAATTCCCTGGCAATCCCAAAAGATTGCTGCCATGACCTTGGCTTTTCTCAGCAGTGCTTCACCTAGTTTGCCCCACTGCATTTTAGAAAGAGGACCATAATAAAGGACCATGGGTTTCATCCTTGGTGACAATGGATTCCAGCACTTCTCTCTGATTCCTTTTGACAAAGCTCTAAAAACTTGCAGGAACAGATCATACAATGCTCCTGAATTGAAGAGAAAAGTCAGGGCACTCACCTTGCACTGTTCTTTGTCATGTGAAACTTCTCGTGAATGATGTGATAGATGATTGTTATAGAATGTCCCAACCTTGCTGAGATTTCTTTGAACTTCAGCATATTTCTGTCTTTTAAGGCACTTTTTACTGTATCAATCCATCTACATCTTGGTCTTCCTCAACAAGAAAGATATTTTCCTCAGTTATCACTTCCACAGGCCAACCATCACGAGGATCATCTTCGATGCTCTTCCTAGGGAAAACTGTTTAGCCTATTCCTTCATGTTGAAATATGAAGGAGAAGCTTCCCCATAAACACCATCCAATCATTGTTTGATAGCACTTGGAAAAAGCCCTTCTTTGGTGAAAAATGAGATACTCAATTTTTAACATTACAGCCACTTAGCATGCCATGTGTTAGTCACAAACGAATGCCTCCAACTGAATGACACAGGTAGAGAGTTGAAACTTGTACAGTAAGCTCCCCACAGATGGTGCTAAATGTCACGCATCGAGTTTTAAAATTGGTGCGAATTTTGTATGTCAGGCCGGAAACGTTTGGAACCTATCTCATAACACAGCAAGAGATTACAATCTACATTATCTCACTTTTTTTTTTTTCCTTCTTCCATATCTTATCTCATACAATATTTTTCATCTTTCAAGTCATTAGCGCCAGCCAAAACAACCAATTATTTCATCTTACCCTTTTGCATCCTGACAGCTTCATTAATAATTTTTGCACCATGGTAAAAAAGTTATGCTCGTTACGTATTCCTCTTATGATAGAATCACTGTAACAAGTTTTCTCTTTTCCCTCCTTCTTTTGCTTAATCATAGATTCTTATTTCCTACTTTGTACTTCTTGCTCTACCAAACACCTGATGTTTCAGCAATATTTTGATCTTGTGCTTTTCCAATAAAAGGACTCCACAGAAGCAAACTATTTCTTTCACAGGGTCCACTTCATTCTTTTGACTCTCCACCACAGAACTTTCAACAACACAGACAATAGCATTTTCCAGACTTCTGTCAATGTTCTCTACTCCAATATCACATTTTTACTCTCCACACAACTGGCATTCACTCTCAAAACAGTTTCTCACATATTCACTCACCAGTTTTGCTTTCCTCCAAGAAATTTTTCAAGTTTCACAAATGAATGCATCTCACATATACTGCAATGAACAAAATCTCACATATTCAATTCTCCCAATAAAGACACCTTGGCTGCCATTGTTTAACTACATACTGGCACAATAATGATAATATTTACTTTAATGCAAAATACACAACTTTTTCTTAAAATCTAAAAAATTCGATCCTTTGTTTTACTTTACACTCGTAAAATATAAAAGTAAAACAAATTAACTTAATATTATTAATTAAAATTTGGAAAATGATTAATCTTTTAGCAACACTCTAAATATGCCTTCTTTCATGATTCGGCCACAAGCTTTTCCAAAACTTGAAAAAGTTTTGGAAAAGCTTGTGGAAAAAAAGTTTTGGTTCAAAAAAAAGTTTTGAACCAAAACTTTTCCAGTTTTGAGAACATTTTATTCCAAAGTTCTATTCTTGGAATGAAAATATCTCTCTTAAATTCAATATACTAAACTTCCACCATAATAATCTGTTTCTTTGGTCCCTCTAAGTTCACCATAGCACGAGTTGAATGTAGTTCAACTCACAATGAATACTTCATGAAGTATATAAATTTCACGCCTTATGTAACTTCTTGTTAACAAACTTATAATAATTTGTACTTACTGACAACATGATATTTGCTGGTTCTGCTGAATTGTCACTTATTCTTCTGACACTAGAGAAATGTTCTCCATTATGATATGAAATGTGTAGCTCATGGGCTCCAGGCTGATCCGTACCCCTGATCTAAATAATGACAAATTTAAGATTTTTAAGTTATTTAGCATATGAATCAACATTAAACTGAACAACTTTAAAAAAATAATAATAATTACCTGCCACAAAGGAGAGTTTAACTGATGGATAACAATCACTACTTTGTGAAGACGTGCAAATGCTACAATAGCATCATTACCAGCATGGGTTCCTGGCTGAGCCAAATTTGATACTATAAAGAAATGAAAAAGAACTATGAAAACGTCATCTCCTCTCTGATTTGTTAATTTTTTTAGAAATATTCATCTAAGTTTGAATCATTTATTATAAACAGAATGTGTAAAATACGCTCCAGAAATATCACATTCTGGGAGCATGTTGTTGTTGTTTGGAATTGCTCGTTACTAAAGATAGAAGCCAAGTATTATGGATTTCAATTGCATGCAATCTCTGACAGGTTTGCCTGGATTGTGGAATGAAAACCACTGAAACCTGTTGCCTTCACATAAGACCAACTCGCCTTTCAGTTGAAAAGTCCTTATAAAAGTTCATTGTGTCCTACACAGGATTTGAACCTACTTCTTTATCAATTGATACCCAACTGAGCTATGAAAGCTTATATCACAAGAAAAAATCTATAATGTGCACATCATTGATTTCCTGTAAACTATTACTGCCAATATGACATGAAGTGCATTCATTACCTTACATTTTACAACGGTGAATTGACAACCACTGTCTTCTGCCCACATTGTCAATTTATTTAAAGCATCTTGAAAGATATCTACATCACCTTTATCAACTATTGCCCTCCCTAGTTTTGCATCATCAGCAAATGACTGAATGTCCCCCTTCAAATATTCTGCTATATCATTAATGTAAAAATTAAAGAGTAATGGTTCTAGTACCAAGCCCTGAGGCACTCCACTAGTCACCCTCATTTGCTTTGATTCCACTCCACCATACACCACCCTCTGATGTCCATCTATCAGCGCCCTCCATCCATGCCACAAGCCTCATATCCATTCCCATTTGCTCCAACTTATGTAATAGTTTTCAATGCAGTATTCTGTCAAATGCCTTTGCAGTCCAGCAGTATCATGGTGTAACCATTTCCTTTATCCAATTCTGCTGCTGTCACCTTATTATACAAGGGTGGTCTGAAAAGTTCTCGGCCTAACAATGAAAAACGAATTAATAATTTCAATTTTTTTTTTCAACATAATCTCCCTTTTCCAGCGATACTCCAGCACCATTATCCCGTCCCTGTAGTGTTTCTCAGTAAGATCTGCAAAATACCCCTCTACAGCAGCAATCACCTCTTGATTCGAAGAAAAACATTGACCAGCGAGGAAGAGTTTTAGTTTTGGGAAGAGATAGAAGTCAGAAGGAGCCAAATCTAGGGAATAGGGTGGATGTTTCATAGTGCAGATCCCTTGATTTTCCCATTGCCAAAACACCTTTGTGAGCAGGTGCATTGTCTTTATGAAAGATTTTTTTCTTCTGCAAACCAGGTCTTTTCTCACAAATTTTACCATCTAGTCTGGTTAAAAGATCAGAATAATATTCCCCAGTTATTGTTTTACCCTTTTCAATAATAATAAACAAAATGCCTTTAGCATCCCAAAACACCGATGCCATGACCTTTCCTGCTGATGGAACCGACTTTGTCTTCTTTGACGCTGAACAACCGGTTTCTGTCCACTGTTTTGACCGCAGTTTGTATTCTAGTGTGTAATGGTGAATCCAAGTCTCATTCACAGTAATAAATCGATGCATAAAATCAGTTTTATTCTGGTTAAAATGCTCCAAGCACTGTTCAGAAATTTTCATATGAGTGCGTTTTTGATCTGCTGTGAGCAAGCATGGCACCCATCTCGCACAAAGCTTTTTCATTTGCAATTCTTCATGCAAAATATATCTTACACATTCTTTTGAAATGCTTATAGTCTCAGCAATTTCACGCACTTTAACTCGCCGGTCATCCAATACCACATCGTGCACTTGATCAATGATTTCTGGTGTTGTTACACTTTTTGGACATCCTTCATATGGATCATCTTCAGGGCTGGTACAGCCATGTTTAAACTCGACAGCCCATTCCTTAATTGTCGAAAATGAAGGAGAAGAGTACCCATAAACTTTTATGAACTTCAAATGAATTTCTTTTGCCGTTAAACTTTCTTTTACAAAGAAATTTATAACGCATGATACTCAGTTTTATCTATTTCAAGGGATGCATACAACCCTTTTGCTTCAGATAGCTGTATAAAACAGACTACTTGATAGAGTGACTTGCAATTTCACATGGATGCTTATGACATGTGCCAACTTAGAAAAAAAAGAATCTCGCTAAGTGTGTTGCCAACTATGTTCAAGGCCGAGAACTTTTCAGATCACCCTCGTAAAATATCAATAAATTACTGAACAGAAAATACCTTTTACAAAGCATGGCTTTGTCCTGCTTATTTGCATTCCTATCCACCCATTCCTGAATTTTACTTTTAAGAAACTTTAACCAATTTATGCTGACTAAGTTAACCAGGCTTCACTGTAAGGCATAAAAACTAAACTGAGAAAGGCACTGTTCAGTCAAAAACTTTTATTTTATAATATTTAAAAGTCAGTAAGACCAGCCAAAATTTTTCCAATCACATTATAATATTCAAGTGGGGAGAAGAGAGCTCAGTTTTTATTTATTTCCTTCTTTGCCATATAGCAACAATAGCACACTGCAGGGAATATGATAAGGATCTGTATTTAAGTTTTGTAGACATAAAGAAAGCATATGACAAGGTGCCAAGAGAAAAGCTGTTCAAAATGCTACAGTTATATGGTATAAACTGGACATTATATCAAGGAATACTTAGTCTATGTTTGAGTTAGAAGTAATCAGCTAAAGATAGCTTAATGATAAATCAGGTGTGAAACAATGGTGTACATTATCTCCTCTGTTATTCATTATCAATATGGATTGCATTATGAAGGAAAGTGATAATAAACCTGATATCAAAATTCGAGATGTTAATCTCAGCTACTTTGCCTATATAGATGATGGTATACTTTTAAATAAATCCAGTACAAGTCTGCAGGATTCCGTGACTAAATTGGATAACTGCTGTAATAAATTTGGTATGAAAATCAGCAATTAAAAGACAATGAAAACAATAAGAAACATTGATAACATCAACTGCATCCTGAATGGAGAACCTATAAAACAAACAACACATTCTTCAGTGAAGATGGCAAATTAAATATGGAAATAAACAACAGATTTACCAAAGCTGGTATGGTAGGAAGTAAACCGAATAAATTTATATGGAATAAGATAGAAATCAGTCAAAACACTAAACTTACTGTATACAAGACAATGTTCAAACCAATTTTAACTTACGCTGGCAGCTGGGTTAGAAAGAAAACACTTGATCAAAGACTGGAGACCACTAGATATGAAAGTTCTGAGATAGATTAGGGAAGTGAACAGATGGTATCAATGACAGTATCATATTAAAAATTGAGATATTAAGAAATAACCTGACATTGTTAGCATTCAGGAATGTGTTAGCAAGGCTAATCTCAGGTGGTATGGTTATTTAAACAGAATGACAGGAAAAAGCCCCAGAGAAAAACCAACTCTAGGCAGATTGATAAAATAAATAGTGCCTTAGAAGACAGAAATATATGATCTGGATGATACCAATCTTGACATATAACAGATTTATTTGGAGGAAAATTCTAACGGTAAGTTAGTAATGATGTAACTTTTTCATGCAGTACTACAATAATATCATGTATCCCACCACAGCGATGGAACATACCAGGAATTTGATGATTATATACCATAGTATAATCTACTATGAATTATTAAGCTTATTGAGTTGGCGGTAATGAGTAATCAGCACATATATTCAACTATCAACATATAATCAATTTGCAAACTGTTTTCATTCTCTCTCGCACACACAGATGGCAAAGAATACATGCTCTTCATTCTTTCCTTTCGAGAGCAGTATAAACAAAAGATGTAATTTAAAAATTTAGACACAATTACAAAATATTAACTTCCTAACTTTTTCCTTTGGAGATTTGGAGGAAAATTGTAGATAGGAAGTTAGTAATGATGTAAATTTTTCATGTAGTACTATCATATCCTTGAGGGTACATGGCAGGAATTTGATGACGACTTTTTCCTTTAAGGTTAAATGGTATGGAAAACGAGCTCCATAGCCCACAGGAACATAAAAAATTCTGTGCTACTATATATATATATTTTTTTTTTATGAACTGGGATTATTTTTCCAGTTAGCCAATTATTTGGAATCATACCAGAATAAAGGATACTGTTAAATAAGTGTTAATCTTCTTTGTAGGTTAGGTCCTCCATACAGCTCTGAAGAGAGATAAGTGAATGCCTAGTGTTTTATTTAACTTCATTTGGTTAAAATGTTTGATTTACTTCTATTTCTAATTATCTGTGGCACTTTTTATCTTTTGGAATTGCAAAAGTTCTGGTCTCTTGGAACACTAACTGGAAAAATTTATAAAAGATATCTTCTATTCAGTTTTTCATGATTAGAAGGTTTAGAAATCATTCTTATTCCTCACTGTTTTGTAAAATCCTTTCATTCAGAGAAATTTAAATGTTGAACAGCACACACTATATTGATTTATGGAGTCAACTACTGTTTGAGTTATAAACTTTAATAATATTAAAATTCTGCAATTTGAACTTTCCACTGTAAGCTACATTAGGTCTAAAACTACATAATCTGCATAGACCTGACCTTGTGTAGTTAAAGAAAAAATAATAATAAAAAAAACATTCCAGTAAGAAAGATTAATAATTTGTTGGCCTGGCTGGGCAAGTGGTTGGAGTATCTGCTCTCCATCCAACAGGTTGCAGGTTCAAATCCTGCCATGGATATGGCTGTTTGCGATTATAATTAGGGAGATGAATTTCATTGCCCACTGTGAGACTACCAGCCTACTTATTGGAGGGCTGAAGTGGCTTAGAAAGTTCCATGTTTGGTCTCTAGAGTATGGTTTCTTGACTATGTGAAAAAATATAATAATAAAAATAAAATATATATATATATATCTACATGCCTGATCCCATCATTATAGACCTCAAAATTGGGTATCATTTCAATACTAGGAGCAAGAGACTGCCAACTCATCACTGACGAGGTTGAACTAGCCAACAAAGAAAATCAACATTTAAGAAACACTTTCCTTCAAAATAGCTATAGTGAGCACACCACCTCCAAGCCACTCAACTGACATGAAACCAGGGAAATTTCTAATGAAAAAGAAACCAGAGGATCCATCATGTCCCATATATTAACTATGTGTCCATAAAACTAACAAAAATAATTAAGGAAAAAAAATTCTTATTAATGACATTTGGTACTTACATCCTACTTTTAACATTCCATATTTTGTATACATTCACTGGTTTGTTTATGGTATTTATTTAGCCTGTGTGTGTAAAGGAAACAAAGGATCACTAGAATCTTCTGTTGACTTTTTTCTTTTTGAAGTTACTATTCCTTTACAAGTTGCTATTATCTAATATTAATGTTTCTTCTGTTTTTTTGTTTTAGAGAATCAGTATCATGAGGCACTTCAGGCAGCCTGATGATGTGAATAATTGTATTTTTAGCCCACCACTTTTGTTTAAATTTGGTTGTTTATGACTTTTTCACATGACTCTTTAAATTTCCTTACATACAAGATTTTTGTGTTGTGTAAAAGATGATTGCATTTCCAGTCAGTTCTATGGAAGATCCCAGCACACTGTTGAAAAGGCCTGTTTTTCCATGGTGGATTAGGCAGAAATGGTAGTTTTTTTTTTGTTGTTGTTGTTGTTGTCAACTATGAGTTCCATTTCACCAATGAATCAATTGTTACATTTAATTTTGTAGGTTTAAAGGTAGTTTTTATGTTGTATTTCTTTAGATTTCTACTCATTTTTTTCTGATGGGTAGAAAATATACATGGGATAGATATAGTTTTCATGAAACTATTTTTGCTTGGAAATATTTATTTGTCCAGTATTCTGTCAATTTTATTATATCACTTTTCTTTTTTTCACAAATAGAGTTCTCATTCACATTGCATTTCTCTTTTTGAAGTCAGTCAATTGTTATTTGAGTAAATTATAATTGCTCATTTTTTGAGGATGTTTATTATCCCTAGTTTTTGTACTGGGAGTATATATGTACTTATGTAGCATTTAGCATATAGTATATATGTAGTTTTTGTAGGAGAATATATGTATTAACTGACTGGTATGCATAGGTTTGTGATAAATGCTAAATGAGAGACAGTAAAGGCAAATTATCCAAGAAATGATACACTAAGGAATTCTGATGTTTCTTAAGAAATCCTCTTACATAAAATATAGTCAACACTTTATTATCCTAATTAAGGACTATGTTTTAGATAAACGGGGCAAGGGTGCTTAAAGGTCAAAGCTGTATAACTGAGACGAAACCTCCACATGGCCTTTAAAGAAATGTGGAGAACCAACCAGGGCTTCTGACCTAATGTGCAATCCTCACCTTCTCGTGGTGAACCCTGTTAGGTATTATTATTATTATTTGACACCTCCAGGGAGTCCAAAGACTCAACGAGGGAGAGTGTGCCAACAGCATCGTTCGATGCTGTTGGCACACTCTCCCTCGTCCCCTTCCAACTACTAACCGCACTCAAACTTGCTTAACTGAGCCATTATTAGCAGAGGCTCTACCAATCGACTACCCTTTGCGGACAAAGGTTGGTATCTAGCTGGACACTTCCAGCTAAATACCAAGTTCGTTCAGTGTCCAAGTATCTAACTGGACAAACGAAAACAGGCTGCCATGAGATTTGCCACAATATACAATGATGGTACAACATAACAATTTCATGCTCGCTGGTGTTAAATTGTGAATGAAGCTATGTTATGTAATTTATTATTTTTCATTCACATTTAACATTGCTTATTAAATATTAATCACGGTTTATATAAAATTGTTTATTATTCCTTAATTAAGAATTACTAATTAAATATTTATTCAAAACTTGACCTATTATTAGTTTATAAAATAATAATATGTTTAGAAATTTGTGTAACTAAATATATATGGTGTAACGTAAAGTGTTAATTTATATTTAACTGTATACGTAATCAAAAAGTTAAAGAAGTAGCTTAAATATTCTGTTGTTTTATTTTGTGAAATATTTAATGTTATGTAATCACTCATGAATAATAATATTGGACCATACATTACATTAGCGAAATGTTTACGTGCAGTCTGTTGTCATGGAGACGCACGCGTAAACAACCACGAGTGGAGTAGAGCGTGGCGTTCGAACGTAAGGTGGGAGTGAAGGTCATAGATAGAAAGAGAAAAGGAGAAGGAAGGTTATAGATAAGACAGAAAGGGAGAGAGGAATTATTATTAAGCGAGGGAGGAGAGAGTTTTGCGGAACCAGAAGGAAGGCAGCATACAAGTAAAGAAGTAAAAGAAGATTATTGAATCCTCAGGGCAGAAATTTATGAGTATAGTGTTCGGAAGTGAACCAATAAGTAGTGAATCATAAAGTTTAATATTATAAGCGAAGTCAGCTGTTGTTATGAAGAAAGGTTGATGCCGTAATCAGATAAAAAGGAAACTGGACAGTCAATGCGAAAATTCTGATTAGTTCCAGTTAATCTGGATTACGATTTTAATTCTGTGTTGCCCTAGGAAAAGGTTATATTGATTACTTGGAGAAAAGTGAATAAGAATAGATATCAATACCTAATTACTGTTGTTTGGAATAGTGAAGTGCGACTAACAGTAGTATAGTTTGAACTGTGGAGAAATTTTATTATGTGTGTTCCGCTAATGTTAATTAAGTTAATTCATAAGTGCTCTCTCAATAATTTGATGTATTGAAGAATTTGTCTGGTAAGAGTAGTTGTATAAGTTTCTCTATTCTAGCATTAACTGTAATATACCTCCGATGCTCAAGGTCCGGGAATATATTTGCTTGGAATATGGCTTACGTAGTTTATTGCCTGCTGTGAATATAAACATTGAGCTGATAGATTTGTGAAGACTGAATAAAATGTGAAATTGTTATATTAACTTCAGATAAGAAGATTTGTGTTTTTTGAGACTGTGAATAGTATATGAAAGTTAGAACATTGAATTAGCATCAGTGACCTAAGAAGATGTGTTAAGTTAATTGTATAGTTCCATTTTAAAATAGAGTTCTTGTATTTGTTGACCATATCATATATTAAATGTTTTATTTTGTTGATCTAAATATTGTGTTTGCCTGAATTCCTTATTATTGCACCGTTCATAAATATTCGAATCTTGCGGGAACCCCAAGTAAAAATGATAATAGATGATTCGGCCTAATGAGATGACTGTTAACTTAATTTAGAACTGATCCTACTATTTATATAGACTAATCTAAGAATAGGGTGGCGCAGTATAAATATAAATTTCCCTACTTTTGGATCGGTGATCATTTCGTAATTAGTTGTATTATTCATAAAAGTGACTTGAAACTAGATAGAATTAGAACACGACAGAAAGGAACCGTCACGACAAATGGCGCAGCAGTCGACAGGATGTGATTTAATAGGTAGGAATTAAATTTAACAACTATAAGATAAGAAATTGAATTTAAGTTTAGTGATAATAATCGTAGAATTACTCCCTAAAATTTTAGAAAGTGAAATAATTAAATCACAGTGAACTGGTTATAATTTGGACTCAGGCAAAGATAAAAGTTAATTTTAAAGTAAAAAGATTGAATTAATTGAGATAGTAATTTATTAATCACTATGGCTGTCACATCAACCTCTGAAATGAATGACAGTGAATTCTTTCGTACGGTAAACCCGCAACAGGTTTTTCCCCAATATTCAGGTGAAGAATCAGATGATGTACTATTTTTCTTTACCTATGTTGAAAAACTTAGAGAAATTGCAGGTTGGACTGATTTTCAATTGCTAGTTCTGATTAGAAGTAAGTTGGTAGGTAAAGCAAAAACATTTTTGCATTCTTCTCCAATACTTCGAGAAACTTTTGAGTATTCCAAATTTAAAGACACCTTATTGTCTCAATTTTGTAAACTTAGAAGTGTAGGTCCTAACTTGTGGAAATTGCAGAAAATTGTTCAAAAGGATAAAGAGACTGTTACTGATTTTCACAATCGGTTATTAACATTGGCCAACAGTTTGAATGTTACTGGTGAAGATAAACCTCACTTAGATTGGGCTGTGTTCCAACAATTTAGACAAGGTGTTAGGCAAGAATTAAGAGAAACAGCCTACAAGAAGAAAATTTCTACTTTAGAAGAGTGTCTCAAAAGTGTTAAGGAAAAAGAACAAATACTAGGAGACCTTTATCCCTCAACTAATGCAAGTCTTGTGAATGTCGTGAATAAAACTGATAGTTCATTCAACCAATCAGAAATAGAAAAGAGAAGTAAAGTTGAAAAGGGAAAAGCAAGGAATACTGGAGAAAATTCAAGTAGTGTAAACTATGTGACAGAGACTAAAGAGCAATTGGACAGGAAACTGATGACAGAAGTAAAAACTTTAATTCACCAGGAAGTGAATAAGTTAAATCAGCCTATAATGGATAGTCTTAATGAAGTTGTGAGACAGTTATCAGCTATTAATTTGAAGTCTCAAGAAAATCAAAACCCCACTACAGGTAAAATTGATGAGATGATCAAACATGAGGTTGAAAAACAAAGTCAACCTATTTTAAGTAGTCTAGATAGGGTAATGCGAAGATTAAATGATGTTAGACAACAAATGTCTGCTATTCCTCAATCTAAGACAGAGAAAAAGCAAAGAAATCCTCTTAGGTGTTACAATTGCAACAAAGTTGGACATTATGCCAGGAACTGCTTCCATAACAAAGAAAACTACTATAACAACAAATGGAACTCAAAATTTGGATATGTGAACCACAGAAGAAATAATGGAATTCAGAAACACCAGGCACCTAATGAAAGAATGATGACAGTTAGAGGAGAAATCCTGGGTTCTAAATGTGATATCTTATTAGATACAGGATGCAATGCCTCTACCATCAGGATGGATTATTTCCTAACATTAAAAAACAAACTGTGGAAGAGCACTGCCAAGCTGAGACAACCTGTAAGGATTACTTCTCTCTCAGACTCAAACTTTGTGGCATATGAAAAGCTTCGAGCAAGAATATACCTGCCAGAATTTGGACTGTACGTGTGGCAAGACCTACTTGTTGTCCCCACTACTTCCAATCTAAGTTCTCACATTATCTTGGGAACAAACTTCTTAGCAAGATATAAATTTTCTTGTGACTTTTCTAAGGAGGAAATAACCCTGATGAACAAAAGGAGATGTACTAGAAGAAATGAAATTCATAATTATGATAAGTCTAAGTATCAAACAAAACAGCTTAGATTGCCACTTGAATCAGGACCATCTACTGAAGAAAAATCAGCTGTGAATCAATCATCTAATAGAGATAGTGGTGATAACTCTTATGTACATATTCAATCTGATACTCCTCTTCTTACTGATGAACAAAAAGTAGTAGTGACGAAGCCCAAATCAGAAGTTACCACTAATAGTAAACTAAAGGTTGAAGTCAATTTTGGTAAAATGTCTAATCTATATCGTAGAACAAACCACCAAGTTGTGAGACAACAAAGACTTAATTCTAATAATGGAGAACGTGAATTTATTTCAAAGAAGAGAATCCTATACTACAAACTTGAAAAACATGCAGAAAGTGATAATAATAGTAATAAGAGAATTGATGATAAGGTGAAAGACAATAAAGGCACAAAACATAATAAAGAACCAAGTTTCAGTAGAACTGGCTATTACTTGAGAAATCGAAAAGGAAATATGTAATCCAGTTTTTTTTTAAAGGAGCCTAGTGTAAAAAGAAAAATTTTTCTTATAATAAAAATTTTTCAAAGAAAGGGTGAGCCTATGTTAAATTGTGAATGAAGCTATGTTATGTAATTTATTATTTTTCATTCACATTTAACATTGCTTATTAAATATTAATCACGGTTTATATAAAATTGTTTATTATTCCTTAATTAAGAATTACTAATTAAATATTTATTCAAAACTTGACCTATTATTAGTTTATAAAATAATAATATGTTTAGAAATTTGTGTAACTAAATATATATGGTGTAACGTAAAGTGTTAATTTATATTTAACTGTATACGTAATCAAAAAGTTAAAGAAGTAGCTTAAATATTCTGTTGTTTTATTTTGTGAAATATTTAATGTTATGTAATCACTCATGAATAATATTGGACCATACATTACATTAGCGAAATGTTTACGTGCAGTCTGTTGTCATGGAGACGCACGCGTAAACAACCACGAGTGGAGTAGAGCGTGGCGTTCGAACGTAAGGTGGGAGTGAAGGTCATAGATAGAAAGAGAAAAGGAGAAGGAAGGTTATAGATAAGACAGAAAGGGAGAGAGGAATTATTATTAAGCGAGGGAGGAGAGAGTTTTGCGGAACCAGAAGGAAGGCAGCATACAAGTAAAGAAGTAAAAGAAGATTATTGAATCCTCAGGGCAGAAATTTATGAGTATAGTGTTCGGAAGTGAACCAATAAGTAGTGAATCATAAAGTTTAATATTATAAGCGAAGTCAGCTGTTGTTATGAAGAAAGGTTGATGCCGTAATCAGATAAAAAGGAAACTGGACAGTCAATGCGAAAATTCTGATTAGTTCCAGTTAATCTGGATTACGATTTTAATTCTGTGTTGCCCTAGGAAAAGGTTATATTGATTACTTGGAGAAAAGTGAATAAGAATAGATATCAATACCTAATTACTGTTGTTTGGAATAGTGAAGTGCGACTAACAGTAGTATAGTTTGAACTGTGGAGAAATTTAATTATGTGTGTTCCGCTAATGTTAATTAAGTTAATTCATAAGTGCTCTCTCAATAATTTGATGTATTGAAGAATTTGTCTGGTAAGAGTAGTTGTATAAGTTTCTCTATTCTAGCATTAACTGTAATATACCTCCGATGCTCAAGGTCCGGGAATATATTTGCTTGGAATATGGCTTACGTAGTTTATTGCCTGCTGTGAATATAAACATTGAGCTGATAGATTTGTGAAGACTGAATAAAATGTGAAATTGTTATATTAACTTCAGATAAGAAGATTTGTGTTTTTTGAGACTGTGAATAGTATATGAAAGTTAGAACATTGAATTAGCATCAGTGACCTAAGAAGATGTGTTAAGTTAATTGTATAGTTCCATTTTAAAATAGAGTTCTTGTATTTGTTGACCATATCATATATTAAATGTTTTATTTTGTTGATCTAAATATTGTGTTTGCCTGAATTCCTTATTATTGCACCGTTCATAAATATTCGAATCTTGCGGGAACCCCAAGTAAAAATGATAATAGATGATTCGGCCTAATGAGATGACTGTTAACTTAATTTAGAACTGATCCTACTATTTATATAGACTAATCTAAGAATAGGGTGGCGCAGTATAAATATAAATTTCCCTACTTTTGGATCGGTGATCATTTCGTAATTAGTTGTATTATACATAAAAGTGACTTGAAATTAGATAGATTTAGAACACGACAGAAAAAGAGTCGTCACGACACTGGGGCATCAACCAGTTAAACAAGGCCCCCTTTGTTTTCGTTATTTCGCTGTTTGCCCAGGGAACCAGGGCAAACAGCGAAAAGTCACCTACTGGAACAAATCTTAAAACACACCCCAACTCAATCATCCCAGTTCAAGATCGGTACTATCAACATAAAGAAACCTGAATGGCAAAGAAATGGAGCTAGCTGAGGAATTATATAAGTACCAGATCGACATAATAGGGGCAATTGAAAAAAAAAAGACAAAACTGGCGAGATCTTTCTGAGCAATAAATACTAAATGTTATATTCAGGCAAAAGTAATCAAGGAAAACAAGGAGTAGCCATAGTATTCAACACAAATACGGGGCTATTCTTCTTGAATGACGGGCAGTCTCAAGTAGAGTGATGTGGGCAAATATCAGAATGGGGATCTGGACAATAAGAATTATTTGTGCCTATGCTCCCACAGAAGACTATACCAAGGTAGAAGTGGAAGAATTTTTTTAAGGCTTTAGAGAAAGCAAACTGACACAATGAAAAAGGAAAAGTTGGTCCTCGTTGGGAATCTAAATAGCAGAGTAGGAAATGATTGTCAGACATACAATGAATTTCTGCTCAGGACATGGACTGGTTATCATTAACACAATGTTCCAACATAAAAATGTGCAAATTCAAATGGAGAGAAGAGGCAAGGAATAAGTCTCATTGACTACGTTATTGTTGATAGTGATGTTTTCTCCCTGATGCAGGACACCAGAGTGTACAGAGGATTTGAAATTTGAAGTGATCACTATTTAGCCTGGAGAAGGATAAAATTGAGTTTCATATTGAAAAGAAGAACATGTAAGAAAGTTTTAAAGCAAATAAAAGTTGAGCAGCTCTCAGATATGAACTGTAGACTAAAATACACAAACATTATTCAAGAAAAATTAAAGAGTTTGAGAACAGGAACAAAACCTTGGAGATTCAGTGACATACCCTGAAGAAAACACTGACTGATTCAGCCAGAGAGGCATGTGGTGAGGTTGTCTGCAAAGATAGAAAAATCAGAACTCCATGGTGGACACAGGAAGTTAAAGAGGCAGTGAAAGGAAAAGAAAAAAGCATATCAAAAAAAGTCCTTGACAAATAAGTCAGCTTGTGCTCTTAGAAAATATAGACACAAATGTAAGAAAGCTAAACGTTGTGTAAAACTAGCTAAACAAAAGTCATGGGAAGACTTTGGTAAGAACATAGAAAATAAATATCAAGAAGATGGCAAGATATTCTGGAGGTTATTGAAGAAGCTCAGAAATTGAGCAAAGAGTGCTGTAAAAGGAATTGGAGATGATAAAAGTGATATTAAAACTGGAGAAAAAGATATCCTTGAAGTATGGAGTAATTACTTCAAAAAATTGCTAAGTGAAACTAGCAGAGAGGATTACCCATCGATAAAAAAACACTGAATAGGCATGCAATCAGGAATACATATCTAAACTTGAAGTAGAAAAAAGCCATCAAAAGTCTGAAATATGGAAAGGCAAGAGGAGTAGATGATATTCGACCAAAAATGCTCAAGTATGGAGGAATAAAAGTCTTGCAGTGGCTGCACTGCACAGTTCAGAAAGCCTGGACAGAGGGATGAATTCCGAATGATTGGAGTAGAGCTTTCATAGTACCCATATATCATCATCATCATCAAATTCCTGCCATGTACCCTCAAGGGGGGTGTACAGGATATGATAGTACTACATGAAAAAAATTACATCATTATTAATTTCCTATCTACAATTTTCCTCCAAATCAGTCTGTTACTTGTCAAGACTCCAACATTATCAGATCTTATATTTCTATCGTCTAAGGCACTTTGTACCGTATCAATCCACCTATATCTTGATCTTCCTCTGGGTCATTTTGCTGCCAACCTGGCAGAGAACACTTGTTTTGCTAATCTTTCTTCGCCCATTCTGTTTAAGTGACCATACCTCCTGAGATTAGCTCTGCTAACGCATTCCTGAATGCTGACAATGTCAATTTCTTTCCTAATATCCTCGTTTTTAATATGATATTGCCATTGATGCCATCTGTTCACGCCTCTAATCTTTCTCAGGTCTCTCACATCTGCGGTCTCTAGTCTTTGGTCAAGTGTTTTACTTCTGACCGAGCTCTCAGCTCCATAAGTTAAAACTGGTTTGAACACTGTCTATACAGCTAATTTAGTGTTCCGACTAATTTCTCTCTTATTCCATATGAATTTCTTCAATTGACTTCCCACCATACCAGCTTTGCTGATTCTGTTGCCTATTTCTATATTTAATTTACCATCTTCACTAAAAATTGTGCCTAAGTAGCTGAAATGTTTTACTTGTTCCACAGATTCTCCATTCACAACACAGTTGACATTTTCAATGATTCTGCCTATTTTCATTGTCTTTGTCTTTTTATTGCTGACCTTCATACCATATCTATTACAACAGCTATTCAATTTAGTCAGAGAATCTTGCAGACTTGTAGCAGATTTATTTAGAAGTATAACATCATCTGCATAAAGCAAAGAGCTGACATTAACATCTCCAATTTTGATATCATGTCTTCATAATACGATCCATATAGATAATGAATAACAGAAGGAATAATGCACATCCTTGTCTCACACCAGATTTAACATTAAAACATCTTCTTGTACTTCCTTCAATTCTAACTGCTGACTTACAACTCAAATAAAGACTAAGTATTGCTTGATATAATGCCCCATTGACACCATATAACTGTAGCGTATTGAATAGCTTCTCTCTTGGCACCTTGTCATATGCCTTTTCCAAATCGACAAAACTTAAATACAGATCTTTGTTATATTCCCATGCTTTCTTGACTATTTGTCGTAAAGTGAAGATGTGATCCTGACAGCCTCTTTTTGGCCTGAATCCAGCTTGTTCTTCACCAAGCTTTTCTTCCACAATTCTTCTCAACCGTTTCTCAAGTATACTGGCATAGATCTTGCCAGGAACACTCAGTAGGGAAATACCTCTGTAATTCTTACATTCAGTTTAATTTCCCTTTTTATATATGGGTACTATGAGAGCTCGACTCCAATCATCGGGAATTCGCCCCTCTGTCCAGGCTTTCTGAATTATGCAGTGCAGCCACTGTAAGACTCCTATACCACTTCAGCATTTCTGGTCGAATATCATCTACTCCTGCTGCCTTTCCACGTTTCAAGCCTTTGATGGCTTTTCCTACTTCAAGTATGGGTATGTATTCCTCACTGAATGCCTGGTCAGTGTTTTTTACCACTGTGCTGTCATCACTGCTTGTTTCATTTAGCAGTTTTTCAAAGTAATTACTCCATACTTCAAGGATATCTTTTTCTCCCGTTTTCATGTCACCTTTATCATCTCTAACTCCTTTTACAGCACTCTTTCCTCCATTCCTAAACTTCTTCAACAACCTCCAGAATATTTTGCCACCTTCTTGATATTTATTTTCTATATTCTTGCCAAAGTCCTCCCATGACTTTTGTTTAGCTAGTTTTACACACTGTTTAGCATTCTTGCATTTGTCTCTGTATTCTCTAAGAGCACAAGCTGACTTATTTGCCAGGAACGTTTGATATGCTTTCTTCTTTCCCTTCACTGCCTCTTTAACTTCCTGTGTCCACCATGGAGTTCTGATTTTTCTATCCTTGCAGACAACTTCACCACATGCCTCTCTAACTGAATCAATCAGGGCTTTCTTCAAGGCTTGCCAGTGAATCTCCAAGGTTTGATTTCTGTTCCAAACTGTTTCATTTTTTCTTCAATAATCTTTGTGTATTTTAGTTTACAGTTCACATCTGAGAGCTGCTCAACTTTTATTCACTTTAAAACTTTCTTACATATCATTCTTTTCAATATGAAATTTAATTTTATCCTGCTCAAGACTAAATAGTCCTGAGCAGGATAAAACTTCCAATTTCAAATTCTCTGTACACTCTGGTGTCCTGCACCAGGGAGAAAACATCACTATCAACAATAACATAGTCAATGAGACTTTTCTTATTCCTTGCCTCTTCTCTCCATGTGAATTTGTGCACATTTTTATGTTGGAACACGGTGTTAGTAATAATCAGTCCATGTCCTGAGCAGAAATCCAACAGATATTTGCCATTATTATTAGGTTTGCTCTTTTCTCCAAATTTTCCCAAAATATTTTTGTATGTCTCACAATCATTTCCTACTCTGCTATTTAGATTTAGATCCCCAACAAGGACCAACTTTTCCTTTTTCATTGTGTCAGTTGCTTTTTCTAAACCCTCAAAAAATTCCTCAACTTCTACTTTAGTAGAACCTTCTGTGGGACCATAGGCACAAATAAGTCTCATTGTCCAGTTCCCCATTCTCATATTTGGCTGCATTACTTTACTTGAGACTGACTGCCATTCAAGAAGATTAGTCTCGTATTTAGTGTTGAATACTATGGCTACTCCTTCTTTTCCTTGATTGTCATTGCCTGAATATAACATTTTGTATTTATTGCTCAGAAAGATCTCACCAGTTTTTGTCTTTTTTGTTTCAGTCACCCCTATAATGTCGATCTGGTACTTATCTAATTCCTCAGCTAGTTCCATTTCTTTGCCATTCAGGCTTCTTATGTTGATAGTACCGATATTTAACTCTGGTGATGTTGAGTTGGGGTGTATAAAGCCCATATATAAAAAGCGAAATAAAACTTAATGTGAGAATTACAGAAATATTTGTCTACTGAGTGTTCCTGGTAAGATTTATGCAAGTATACTTGAAAAACGGTTGAGAAGGATTGTGGAAGAAATGCTTGGTGAAGAACAAGCTGGATTCAGGCCAAATAGAGGCTGTCAGGGTCAGATCTCCACTTTACAACAAATAGTTGAGAAATCATGGTAATATAACAAATATCTCATCATCATCATCATCAAATTACTGACCTGTACCCTCAAGGGGTGTATAGATTATTATAGTACTACATGAAAATACATCATTACTAACTTCCTATCTACAATTTTTATCCAAATCAGTCTGTTACTTGTCAAGATTCCAACATTATCAGATCTTATATTTCTATTGTCTAAGAATCTAACAAGATCTGTATTTAACCTTTGTAGATCTGGAAAAGGCATATGACAAGGTGCTAAGAGAGAAGGTATTCAAAACGCTACACTTATACAGTGTCAATGGGGCATGATATCAAGCAATACTTAGTCTTTATTTGAGTTGTAAGTCAGCAGTTAGAATTGAAGGAAGTACAAGAAGATGTTTTAATGCTAAATCTGGTAGTCAGTCAAGGATGTACATTATCCCCTCTGTTATTCATTATCTATATGGATCACATTATGAAGAAAACTGGTATTAAACCTGATATCAAAATTAGAGATGTTAATCTCAGCTCTTTGCTTTATGTGGACAATGTTATACTTCTAAATAAATCTGCTACAAGTCTGCAAGATTCCCAATGAGGGAATCAATTATTGGGAACTTCAATTATTCAGTTAGAATAATTGAAGTAAGAATAACTTCAATTATTCTAACTGAAGTTATTCTTACTTCAGTTAGAATAACTGTTGTAATAGATATGGTATGAAGGTCAGCAATAACAAGACGAAGACTATGAAAATAGGCAGAAGCATTGAAAATA
Source organism: Typopeltis vanoorti (assembly GCF_054136105.1). Classification (NCBI taxonomy): domain Eukaryota; kingdom Metazoa; phylum Arthropoda; class Arachnida; order Uropygi; family Thelyphonidae; genus Typopeltis; species Typopeltis vanoorti. Next base: position 33,727,953 of record NC_143554.1, read on the forward strand.
TCAACTGCCTAGTGAATGGAGAACCTGTAGAACAAGTAAAATATTTCAGCTACTTAGGCACGATTTTTAATGAAGATGGTAAATTAAATATGGAAATAGACAACAGAATCAACAAAGCTGGTGTGGTAGGAAGTCAACTGAATAAATTTATATAGAATAAGAGAGAAATTAGTCAAAACACTAAATCAGCTGTATACGAGACAGTGTTCAAACCAATTTTAACTTATGAATCTGAGAGCTGGGTCAGAAGTAAAACACTTGACCAAAGACTAGAGACTCCTGAGAAAGATTAGGAGGCATGAACAGATGGCATCAATGGCAATATCATATTGAAAACGAGGATATTAGGAAAGAAGTTGACATTATCAGCATCCAGGAATGCATTAGCAGAGCTAATCACAGGTAGTATGGTCATTTAAACAGAATGGGCGAGGAAAGATTGGCAAAACAAGCGTTCTCTGCCAGGCTGGCAGGAAAGCGACACCCAGAGGAAGACCTAGATATAGGTGGATTGATACAGTAAAAAGTGCCGTAGAAGATAGAAATATATGATCTGATAATGTTGGAGTCTTGACAGGTAACAGACTGATTTCGAGGAAAATAGTAGATAGGAAGTTAGTAATGATGTAATTTTTCATTTGTAGTACTGTCATATCCTGTGCACCCTTTGAGGATACATGGCAGGAATTTGATGATGTTTTAGATAAATAAGATATCTTAATCGGTTTTGACATCTCTGTCCTGTTTACAAACATCCCCATCAATAACATCATTCTCATTCTACAAAATTTTCTGCACAACATTACAGCCCTCTTTGCTCATGAGCTATGCCCAGATTACTTCATGTGACAAAACAATTTCTACCTTCAAAAAGAAGGAACAGCAATGCACTCACTACTATTCTCCCTATCACTAACTTCCTTTTGGAAACTTTCAAGAAGAAAGCTCTAGAATCTGCAAATTTAAAACTGAAGGTTTGGCTTAGATAATATGTTGAGGACATATCCCTAATTTTTTTCATAAGACAACCAAACCTAAACAAGTGCCTCAGCCATTTAAACAAACCAACAAACAAATGTAAGTGTATACAATTCACAATAGAAATAGAAAAACAAAATTCTTACCATTCTTGAATACACTTGCAAGTTGGATTTTGTCGGATTGTTTCTCATTTAGCATTTATCACAAATCTACAATAACTAGTGATGACAAACAACTGCAATGAATTAGAACCATCTTTGTGAAAAAAAAGATATAATAAAATTGACGGTATACTGAACAAAAAGGTAAAGTCCTCAAAGAAAAACAAATTCAGCAAAGCTATAACTCATATATTACAGATCTATCAGAAAAAATAAGTAGAAATCTAAAGAACTAACTTTATCTTCAAACCTCCTACAAAACTAAAACATCTATTCAGCACATCTAAAGACCCCCCCCCGCCCCCATTGTTGAAGAGTATGCGAAATTAACTGTACACGTAACTTTCTGTATGTTGGTGAAACAGAATATAGTTGCATTGGGAAGCAAAGAAAGCCTAATCCACCATCGAAAAACAAGCCTTTCTGACCATGCAATGGAGACATTCCATAGAAGTGACTGGACTCAACTCTTACAGCACACAAAAACTTTGTATGAAAGCAGATACAAGAAAGCAAACTTGAACAAAAGTTTGTTCATTGCTAAAAATCTCCAAGTTTTCAATAACACATAAAACCCTGACAGCAATGCACAACACCCTCAGACTACACAAAGTAGCTCACAAAACTGACACTCTAAAACAAAAAACAAGAAAAATTAACATCAGATAATGGCAACTTCTAAAAGAAAAATGCCAATAAAAGATCCTAATGCCCCTTTTTAATTTATTTTACACACATACACCCCTCTTAGGCTAAGCTAAATACCCTAAGTCAAATCAGTGAATGAATACAAAATAGAGTATTAAAAGTAAGATGTAAGAACCAGATGTCATCAATAAGAATATTCTGATGGGCTGATGTAATTAATTATCATTCTTTCTTACTTAAATGTTTTTGTAAATTTCATGTTATTTATTATCCTATTTAATAATAATTATCATCATTAATTTGCCTTTTTTTTTTTTTTTTTTTAACCAGAAGTCAAGACTAGGCAGATTATGTAGTTTTAGACAACATAGCTTACAATAGTATATTACTAGTTGGTGTTATGTAGTGTGTGTGTGTGTGTGTGTGTGTGTGGATGTATACATTCCTGACGATAATCTTAATGTAAAGGTCGAAATGTGGAATTTTCAATTTCTCAACTGTATTCAATCAATACAAGTATTTTGTAAAGTGTTTTACAGTCTTGCTTTATGCATATTTCTGCTTTATGTACTAGCTAATCAGCTGGGCTTCTTATATAGTCTAGTATTATTATTTTGTAAATTTCTTATAATAAACTTTGCTTTTGATTGTCATTATATTTTTACTCTATCCCAAACTCTCATTAGTTAACCAGGGTTTATTAAGCTTTCCCACTTGTCCCAGGCAATTATTTGCATGTTGACCACATTCCTTTTAATTTCTTCCCACATTTTCTCTATTTCATTCTGGTCGGTAGCTATATTTAGATAGCTCTTTATACTGTTTCTGAATAGAAATACAATTTTATTAATACAGACCAGTTTACAATATTGTAAACTGGTCTGTATTAATAAAATTGTATTTCTATTATAAAACGACCAAATATGTATAATTTAAACTGTTTCTGAATGTGAGTGACTAAAATTATCAAAATTAAATTTAGGAATCTTAGTTTATTTCTAGTATGCCTAATTTTAATCTCTCTCTCTCGCTCTTAGTTGAGTCCAGTTCAGCACTTCAAGGGGTTATAATTGAAGCACTTCACCTGCTACAGGATCTTCTTAAATGTCTTTCCATCTCCTTGGAGCATATCTAAGGATATGCTCCAAGGAGATGGAGACATCTGGACACTGCAGTCAAGATGTAGTCTTATCAAAGCTTAGTGAAATGGGAGAATAATCTCTCTTATAAGTTAGTGTTCTTTTCAATGACAATCGCCTTAGCAATACAGCCCCCAAACTTTAACTCAATGCCCACCATACCATTCCAAAGTTTCCTTCATTGACTACTTGAATCAAATTTCCAGTATCCTAAAAGAAAACAAAAGGAATTAATTAATAGTTTAATGCTTCTAATATTTCATCTCACTCAAACAGGCATCTTCAGGAAACAAGAAATTGCAACAAACATACCAGCAACACAAAGTAAAGTGAAACTCAGCACAGTGACTTCTTAATTTATGTGAGAGTTGCATTCTGGAACATCTTACACAATTTAAATTTTTGTATACTGTAAATAATTGCCAAAAAATGTGATAACAGGCCTGGGGAGTAACTCTCACATCCAAGCTAAGTTACCTTTATTGGTACATACCATTTGTTACTTAGGTTGGAAGACTGGGCACTCCAAAAAAACAAAAAAAAACGAAGCACTTCCAGTTTCGTTTCAAGTGAAATCTCTTTCCTTGAATGCTTACCACTACTTCCAACAGAACTACAAGGATGTTTGCTAGCCATTAGGGTAAAAAATAAGCACAAAAGTAAAAATAAATTCCAACTGATGACCAATGAATAATCTTCAAAATGTGTCGCAAGGAGAAGTAGCGGTATATTTGAATGGTGTTATGAAAAGTGTTTTTTACCTTAATTATATCATGTAGATTTTTATAATAGTGCTTTGTGTGAAAGACTGCATATTAATCATTGTACTGTGGTTCTAAAAGTGTTCACTTCAGTTATTTTGATTAACGTGGAAGTGCTAGTTAACATTACAAAAATGTTGGCAGTAAAGACGCGTAAGTCAGCAATGCAAAAGGTTTCAACTCAGAGATCGAGTGTTTCCCTGGACTTTAGATACAATGTAACAGTGTGTGAGAAGTGCGATGAAAGGTTAGGGCATTCCAATGAGAACTGTGTTACCAGGAATAATCAGGAAATGGATGAAAGTGCTTGGGACAATAAGGGACATGGAAGAGTTTAGGTTAAATGTATGGAGGAGGAAATTGCAAGTTTAAAGAAGAGATTAACTGATCTAAATAAGGAGGTTAACAAGAAGAAACAAGCATCTAAGATAATAGGGTGGTTTTATATGGTAATTCAATCATTAAAGGTGTGGTAAATAATGCATAACACATGATTACCAGGTTGTACAATAAAACAAATATCAGATGTTTTGCACAGAAGAAAGAGGCATCAGATTTAGTGGTAGCAATGGGCATAAACAACTTTGATAGTGAGCCAAAGAATATGGAAAGAATTTAAAGAAGTTGCTTTAGGAGGTGAAAGATAATAGTATCACATTTGGAAAGTGGTTAGTCTGTAACCAGATATGATAGTAGTGAACTGAGGAGAGCAATGATACTGAATGGCAAGATGGCTGAATTGTGTCAGGCAAAGAGTATTCAATTTGTAAATGTATGGAATGAATTTTATAGAAGTTAGAATGGTTCAAAGTTGATATTGGTCATATGGAGCAATTGCTGTTTACTAAGAGTACACAGGGTTCATACAAAATTAGTATTACTAAAGGTCAGAGAGAGGTTGAGAAGCAAGTTATGGAAGGACAGGAAGAAGAGGGATGCAAGGGAGAAAGTGATTATGGCAGAGCAGAGTGATGAAGTGCAAAACTGTGAAAATGGCATGGATATAAATGAAAGTCAGAGCCAGGATCAGGGAAATGGGGATGGCCAGAATAAAGAGAGAGGTGTACTATATCAGAGAGTACAGATCGATGGTGTTGGTTGGATGGTCTCAAAGAGTGGAGAACTGTTATGTTTGAATACTAATGTACAGATATCAGAAATAAAGAGGCTGGGTTTGTAGCAATGATCAAATTAGTATGTCCAAAGATAAATGGTATAAGTGAAACTTGGTTGGTTGACTGAGGATGATAAACTGTCAGGACTAGAAATTATAGGATATTTATTTTCTGAAAGGATAAGAAGACCAAGAGGGAGGGGAAAGTATTGTTCATGATAGCAGAGGAATTGTGTTCTTCAAGAGTGGAAGTGAGAAAATAATAGGACGTGTGAAGATTTTGAAACTATTTGGTGTCAAGTAGAGATCAATAGAATAGTACAGGGTGATTCTAAATTATTGTTGAAGTTTCTGTGGCCTATAATTTTCAAAAGAGAAACAAAATCAAACTGCTTACAGAATATGAAAATATAACTCAAAGAGTTTTATTTCGCAATGCTATACTCACTGCATTGATGTCTGGGAGATAATATGACATCATACTTCAAAATGGTGACTGTTCAAGAAAAAGCAATGTGCGTACTTTGGTTTTTCAAAGCAAAGTCCGTTACCACAAATGCAAAGTCATTACGGAACTTGGTATGTAAAACATCCACCTTCAGATAATGCTATCTGACACTGATTAAAACAATTTCAAGAGACTGGTAGGGTTCAACAGCAAAAAAGAGCAGGAAGACCAAGCACTTAGCAAGAAGATGTTTATCAAATTCAGGAAGCATTTTATCAAAGCCCACAAAAATCAACTAGATGAACTTCTTTGCAGTTAGGTATGCCACAAACAACTGTTTGGAGGGTTGTTCATAACTGCCTTCAACTACATGCCTACAAACTACAGATTGTGCAGGCTTTACAGCTGGACAATAAACCCTGCCATCTCCAAACTGCCCAAGACATTTTGTTAAAAGTCAAAGCTGATGAAAATTACCTTTGGAGATGGATATTTAGAGATGAAGCAATGTTTTGCATATTAGGAAGGGTAAATCATCATAGCTGATGAATATGGGGATCAGAAAATGTGCTCACGGCATTCGAGCATTCAAAAGAGATAGTCCAAAGGTGAATGTCTGGCATGCTCTGTCATGTTTGGAAGTTTTCAGGCCCTTTTACTTTGTGGAAAAAACAGTAACAGCAGTGAAGTATCTGGACCTGCTACAGCTGTATCTGTTATTCTAGTTGGAAGATCATCAGCCAAAAGTGGTGTTTTAGCAAGATGGAGCACCACCACCACAATGGTCTCTTATTGTCTGAGAATTTCTTGACATTCATTTTCCTGGGAGCTGGGTTGGGTGTGGTGGACTGATTCCATGGCCTCTGCACCAACCCGATATTACGCTGCTTAATTTTTTCCTGTCAAGATACATGAAGGACAGTTTACCAGACCCCTGTGACCACCCATAATGAACCGAAGACCAGAATTGTTGCTGTGATGAAACAGTTACACCGCAAATGGAGAGAAATCGTTTATTGCTTGGACATCTTATGTGCCATGAAAGTTGCTCATGTTGAAGTTGTTTAGCATTCTGCAGTATTGATTCTATAGGTAATAAAACTTTTTGAGTTGCACTTTCATATTCTGTAAGTAGTTTTATTTTGTTGTTTCCAGTTTGAAAATTATAGGCTACGGAAACTCTGACAATTATTTAGACTCACCCTGTATATCTAATAGGATGTTGTTAGACTAGGGAATGTAGAGAGAACTTTATGAAATGTTTAGAGATATTGGTTGGGCAAGTAAACAGAAGATGATTCTAATGGGAAAGTTTAATTATAGGAAGTAGATTGGAAAGAAGAGATAGTGTATGACAACAAGCAGAATGTCGAGTTCCTGCAGGATAACTATCAAAAGCAGCAGGTGATAGAAGCAACACAAAGTTTACTGATATTGGATTTAGTGATATCCTCGCAGGATGTGGTTGTGAATGAGGTATTAACACTGCCATCTGTTGGTGAGAGTGATCACAAGGGTTTAGAAGGTAATCAAACAAGAAAAGATTATTGAGTCCTATATGTGGAACTATAAGGTGGGTGATTATAAGAAGCTCTGTATTCAACTACAGAGCTTCTTGGGTTAAGAAATTGTGCACAAAAGATGTTCACAGTACATGGGAAATAAAGCAGTATCTAACACAAGCAATGCATTACTGCATACCAAGAGTTAAGTGAATAAACAGAGTAGTGAGTGAGATGGATGAACAATGAAATCAAACCAGCAATGTTATAAAAGAAGTTATGGAGGAGGTACAAGACAATATGTAGTGAACAGATGTGCAGGAGGAATATAAACTGCATGCCAGAAAAGTGAAAAGTATAGTTAAAAAAAAAAAAAAGTACAATATGAGAAGAGATAAGCCAATGAGATCAAAGCTAATACAAGGGAATTTTTCTGTTACATGGTGAGAGCAAGAGGGAAAATAATTATGACAGGTTGACACTGGTGGGTAGTTATGGTAGCAGAATAACCATAGCAAATGATATAGTGGAATTATTAATAAACACTGCATCAGTGTATATCATAGTGGTGTCAATGATGCAGTGCAACATGTAGAAGGGAGGCAAGGATTAGGAGAATTAAAGGTGAAAGAATCAGAGGTGTATCAAGTGCTGCTTGGGTTAGATGTTAATAAGGTGAGAATGGATGATATATCATCATGTATTTTTAAAGAATTAGCCATGCTCTTGACCTGGTTATTTAATTAAAGTCTTGCAGCAGGGAAGGTTTCTAAGGAGTGGAAAAAAGACAAAATAATACCTCTTCACAGGCATGGTTTTAGGATAGAAGTTTTCAATTATAGACTAATCTCTAGATCTGCACTTGTGGTCAAAATGTTAGAATTGGTTAGGAATAGAATACAGAATTGGGTGGATAGACATAAGGTTATCTATGATGGTCAAACCATCTTCCTGTACTTCCTTCAAGTCAGCAGTTAGAATTAAAGTACAGGAAGATGGTTTAATGTTAAATCTGGTGTCAGACAAGCATGTACATTATCCCCTCTGTTATTCATTATCTATATGGATCCCATTATGAAGGAAAGTGGTATTAAACCTGATATCAAAATTGGAAATGTTAATTTCAGCTCTTTACTTTATGTGGATGATATTATACTTCTAAATAAATCTGGTACAAGTCCACAAGATTCCCTGACTAAATTGAATAACTGCTGTAATAGATATGGTATGAAGGTCAGCATTAACAAGTCAAAGACAATGAAAAGAGGTAGAAGCATTGAAAATATCAACTGCATTGTGAATGAAGAACCTATAGAACAAGTAAAATATTTCAGCTACTTAGGCACGATTTTTAGTTAAGATGGTAAATTATATCAGTCCACCTAATTTAATTTGCCATCTTCACTAAAAAGTGCCTTAGAAGACAGAAATATAAGATCTGATAAATTTGGAGTCTTGACAGGTAGCAGACTAATTTGGAGGAAAATTGTAGATAGGAAGTTACTAATAACTTAAGTTTTTCATGTAGTACATATCCTGTACACCTCTTGAGGGTATGTCAGGAATTTGATGATGAAAACTGGGTCTGTGAAGGGCAGGTCTTGCTTCAGCAATCTGCTTACATTTTATGATAAGATGACAAATGTGTTGGATAAGGAAATTCATGTAGTGATTTTCTTGGACTTTGCAAAGGCATTTGATAGATTGCCAAATGAAGATTGGTGTATAAGCTGTAGCAGATGGGATTATATTACAGATCGGCTTTCTGAAGAATAGCAGCAAATTGTGTATGATGGAGCAATGTTTCAGAAAAGAAAGGTGACCAGTTTTCATGCCTCACCTGTGTCTACCACATTAGACACGGGTGACAGCATTATGACAAGCAGTTCGATGCATGTCCATATTTCTGGCATTTAAAACATTTTAGTAGATTAGGGACATAGAGTCAACATATCTCAACAGGACAGTCGAGATATCTTGCTTTTATTGACGTTGGAGGTTTGGGTATTTCTGACATTTAAAACATTTTAGTGGATTAGGGATATAGAGTCAACATACCTCAACAGGACAGTTAAGATATCCTGCTTTTATTAATGCTGGAGGTTTGGGTATCAAAGGTGAGGCCTTGAACATATCTCCTCGTCTGGAACATCAAGGAAATACCATTCTGAAATGACATCTCTAGAAAAAGTGACTGTTTTCTGAGTTGATACCATCAAGTGTTAACTGGTATTCCCAGCTCTCCTCCAATTTCTTACTTTAATGAACAAAATACAGCTAATTCTCTTTTTTGATTTGATGATGAAAACTGGGTCTGTGAAGGGCAGGTCTTGCTTCAGCAATCTGCTTACATTTTATGATAAGATGACAAATGTGTTGGATAAGGAAATTCATGTAGTGATTTTCTTGGACTTTGCAAAGGCATTTGATAGATTGCCAAATGAAGATTGGTGTATAAGCTGTAGCAGATGGGATTATATTACAGATCGGCTTTCTGAAGAATAGCAGCAAATTGTGTATGATGGAGCAATGTTTCAGAAAAGAAAGGTGACCAGTTTTCATGCCTCACCTGTGTCTACCACATTAGACACGGGTGACAGCATTATGACAAGCAGTTCGATGCATGTCCATATTTCTGGCATTTAAAACATTTTAGTAGATTAGGGACATAGAGTCAACATATCTCAACAGGACAGTCGAGATATCTTGCTTTTATTGACGTTGGAGGTTTGGGTATTTCTGACATTTAAAACATTTTAGTGGATTAGGGATATAGAGTCAACATACCTCAACAGGACAGTTAAGATATCCTGCTTTTATTAATGCTGGAGGTTTGGGTATCAAAGGTGAGGCCTTGAACATATCTCCTCGTCTGGAACATCAAGGAAATACCATTCTGAAATGACATCTCTAGAAAAAGTGACTGTTTTCTGAGTTGGTACCATCAAGTGTTAACTGGTATTCCCAGCTCTCCTCCAATTTCTTACTTTAATGAACAAAATACAGCTAATTCTCTTTTTACACAGCTTTTTTTTTTTACACGATTTCGAAATAACACGGTTTCGAAAACAAAAGCAATTCTATTTTTAAACTGTATATTTTGATTTAACACAGTTCAAATGGTACTTATTTTTAAAATTTCTGTTTGAATTCAATTCAGTTAAGAAAGGTATTTCCATTATAATTATCATTTCCTAGTATGGTACATATGTACTTAAACTTGAATTTTGGGGTTTTAAATATCAGGGATTACTCTATGCTACAAAATGCAGACAAATGCCAAGTAGGACCTATATAGCAGCTAAGGATCATGTGACTATTATTTTGCAACAATGCTTCAGGAGATGGTATATTAAAACCGTTACTCAATCCTTAGGGATTGAGTAATGGTTTTAACCGTGGGCAATGAAGGGTGTGGATTTTAATATGTTACCAGTGCACTGGAAGGCAAATAAAAAAAGTTGGGTTACAAAAGAAATTTTTAAAGAATGGTTCCATCAATGTTTTGTTCCAGAAGTCAAACGCTATTTGATGGAAAAAAATCTGGCCTTTTAAAGTTTTATGGATTATAGACAATGTGCCTGTCCATCCTGTTTTAGAATGCCTGAATGTGGAATTTTGTTTTCTGCCACCTAATACATCCTTAATACAACCACTAGAGCAGGGTATGATTGCTACCTTCACAACTTACTACATAAGAAGAACATTCCAATACATTTTGGAAAAATTAGATAAGGATAATTTACTGACAGTTATTGATATGAGGAAGAAATTTTCTATTTTGGATTGCATCAAACTTGCTAAGCTGGCATTATCAGAATTGAAACCATCAACATTAAATGCATGCTGGAAAGCTACTTGCCTAGGATGTGTGAAAAAGCCTGTACCCCATACGACTGAATATTCCAATATCATCAGATTACCACATGCAGTTGGTGGAGAAGGATTTAATGATTTTTGTCTGCAGGTTTTGAAGAATTGATGGTTGACAACGCTGTTAGTGATGACGAAATAACAGATGCTGTCCTTGAGAATCTCAATGAAAACGAAAAAAGTGATGATGAAAAGATTCTACTCAACTCAATTCTACTCAAGTCATTTGAAGCCCTTCTTTAATTAATCTTTAATAATAAAGGGCTTCAAATGACTAGTAAATTGCAAAAGCATTTTCTTAGACATGATCCAAATACTGAACAAGCTGAACAGTTTAGACGTGAACTAAAGTCATGTATGGTGCAATATGAAGAATTTTACAAAGATCTAGTCAAAACAGGATTTCAACGATTAATTACAGTTTGTGGTAAAAAAAAAAATCACCTTCAGAATTATTGGAAATTAGTGCTAATTTAGTTCAGTGAAAACTGAAGAAAACGTTTCACCATTGCAGTATGAACAGGGTGGCCAAAGTGTTTCAAGTGATTGAAGTGATTTAATTCCAGTCTCACAAAAAAGGCTACTGTCAGAAAGTGATGTCGAATAAAACTTAACTAATAATCACACGTGCGAGTGTATTTGGACCTTTTCAAATTTCTGTTTTATTAGTGACACACTATTTTCTTTAAGATATATATACATACATACACGTTTTGTTTGAAAATAACTTATTCTTTGTATCGCGTTTTCACATCGGGAACCATTCTTCTATTGTTTCATATCACTGTATTCTTTTTTACACGATTATTTCTGGAACCAATCTACCGTGTAAATGGAGAATTGGGTGTATATAATACTAGAAGAATGTTAAGAATAACTGACAAAACCACAGAGGAATAAGTTTATTAAAAACAGGTTATAAGATATATGCCAAAATACTGAAGAAGAGAATCAATCCTTTACTATAAAAAATATAAATGAAAAACAGAATGGTTTTATAAAAAGATGATCTTGCAGGGATCCTTTATTCAGTCTCAAAGTACTAATTGAGAAATGAAGAGAATTCAACTTAGAGATGCATCTAGCAATCATAGATTATAAAAAAAAAAATTGACAAGAAAAATACATTAGCTCTTTGATATACTAAAAAACCACTTGCCTACAAATTTATTAAAACCATTCCACAGTCTATACGAGAAAACAATAAGCATAAAAAGAAGTGAGAACAGAATCAAAACATTTGAAGTAATAGGAGGTCTTAGATAAGGATGCCACCTTTCTCCAATATTATTTGGAATATATATGAATGAAATAATCAAAGAATAGAGGCTAATCAACAAAGAAGGAATTCATATAGAAAATAATTTTATCTTAGATACCATATTCTTTTCAGATGACCAAGTGATATTTTGAACAACTGAGGATAATCTACAAAAAGCTGTATATGAAGTTAATATATGTCTTATTATAATAATATATGTTTTATGTCAAAATAATGTATGTCTTATTATTGAAATAGAGAGCCAAAAGGCTTCACTTCGGAGATGCAAAATTATTCAAATTAAGTGGATATTGAATCCAACATTATTTCAAAGCTGAATAGAGAAACTACAAGAGTTTCTGTAAACTATAAAAGTTTCGGCGGATCCAAGCGTAAGCAAACCTTTCATGACGGGGGCAATCATAGTAAAGGTGGGTTAAGCTCTGATCACTATCCTTAGTATTTTCCCATAATGTAAAACACATCTCCTAGGAGATGTATGATGTTATACATTATGGGGGGGGGGGGGGGGTCACTACCCAGACCGGTTCTGACTTTTGTTGAGGTCTCATCAGCGAGTAGGCAGACCCAAATTGTAAATACTCAGGTTATAGTGATGCAGAGGTTATACTTTACCATATGAATTGCCAAGAGGTGTCACATCAGAAAGGCACCAAGAATTACTGAAATAGAGAGCCAAAAAGCTTCACTTCGGTGATGCAAAATTATTCAAATTCATTGAATCTAATATCCACTTAATATAGCTGAAACTCTTGTAGTTTCTCTATTTGGCTTTGAAATAATGTTGGATTTGGAATGATGAATCACGCTACATCCCTCTATTAAGCAGATGGACAGGCATGGGTGTGGCAGATGAATGCCTCTTACAAGAGTGCATAATCCCAACTATGAAATCCGGAGGTGGTGGTGGTGGTGGTGTGAAGGTATGGTCCTGTTTTTTTCCTTGTTTGGCTTCTGACGTCTGTTTGTGGTGCCATGGACACTGAACTACAAGAGGTATTTGAACATTGAGGGATGATGCAATAATTCCCACTTTGTGGCATTTCTACAGAACTGATCACTGTCTCTTTCAGCAAGACAATACACTGTGTCATAAGGCTGCTGCTGTAACTGCATGGTTTGTGACACGAACATCACTACACTTGACTGGCCTGGACAGAGCCCTGATCTCAATCCTACTGAACATCTGCAGGTTGAACTGGAGTGTCGGGTGAGGTCAAGGGACGTCTACCCCCACAGCCACCCAAGACCTCATTACATGCCTGCACGAAGAATGGTCCAAAATTCCCACTGATCACAACAAAAGGAGGTCCTACAATCTTATTAAGACAGGTACCATGGGTGTTTGTTCCTCAAACTATGGTTTCCATTGACTTCTTTCCAAACAGTGTATGCACAGTATACAGAATACATACAGAAGACTAGAATACATCTTTCACAGAGCTATTTGAAGTCACTTGTGCAGATGATGTAATTAAGCCTAGCAAATGAAATATAAGTCTTCTTGCCTTCCATTTATCTTCAATAAACACTGCTTTCTAACTTTTCTTGCTAATTTGCTTCTTACTGCTTACCAGACAGATATGTTTTGCAAAGACCACATGCAAAACATGTCTGCTACATTATTCCTGTGGTTTTAGTATAAATCATTTATAGCAGGGCAGTCTTTCAACTTTGCTGAAATTTGTTGACCCAAATATAAATAGGATAAATTTTCTTTAGAGTAGCATCATGCCATGATACTTCAATGAGGAATTTTCAGTAGTTTCTTAGGATCAGGTTTATTATAGCAGTGCTTGCTAAAGTGAGAGTCAACTGTACATGACACGCTCATGAAACGAATGTCACGTTCAATTGCTATAGCTTGCTTATTCCTTCCTTTCACTATGCATACAACCATATTAGAATTACTCATAAAGCAAATGTAGTTAACTGTTGTACTACCAATAGCAATGGCTAGCATATAATCTACTTCTCTGCAGATAGGATGAGGCATTTGGCTTTTTCTGGTTTTGCTATTTATAATGTCTTTAACGTTCAAGATGGTGAAGCCATAGATAACAGCAGCTGATTTCAGTGTTTTTTCTATTTAAAATGCTATCATGTGAAAAGCATTCAAACACTACTGCTGATAATTTACATTGCCAATTATGATTATCTGAATGTATAGTGCAAACAACTATATTGACAAAAATTTTACTGTATAGGACAATACAATAAAGTATCACATAATCAGCAATGCCATCAGCACAGTATTACATATGTGAAATTAATACATAAGTATCTAATTATAGAGCCAAACAGGCTTCAATCTGGCTAGTTTAAAGAAGAAAATGAAGGATATTATACATATGTTCCTATTATAACCAAATAAGTTTCAAAGTTTACCAAAGAGTTCAAGATAGCTTATGATACCAGCAAATTTAACTAAACCAGCCAGACTAAAGCCTTTTGGCTCAAAAATTACAGTAGAATCTGGTTAATTGGGCGATCAGTTAATTGGAGCAGCCATCTATTTGGGACAAATCTTTAAGAACTAAACCAAATTGCCAATTTTCTTTGCTTATTTGGTGACAACCTACTGTTTATTTGGGAGGACAGGAGATGCAGCACTCAAGATTATCCCTCTGAGGCAATTGCTTGTAAATGGTTAGTTGGTTTAAGGCTTATTGGGACAAGAAGTGAAAAGGTCATACTGCACCAAACCACTACTTAAAAAGGATTCATTGCTTTTCTCGCTAACTCAGCTTATACAGAGTATTACCTTTTAAGGGGAATAGTTTCTAACTAGCGGTAGTTGACCATTTGTGTCATCTTTCATGCTAAGCTATCGTCTAATCAGTAAAGTGGAGAGATTTTTCAGTGCCATTTTTTGAAAATGTTGTTAATTTTAATTCTATAAAAATTTGGACCTGGACCAACATGCCACATAAAGATTTGTCATTAGCCAAAAAAATTGCCTTACTAGACCAAATCAAAGGCCATTTGACCAATACCTCATTGCAGTCTGGCAGAGATAACTGGAGTACTTAAATCCACGATTGTGTGCTTGATACAACAGCAAGATAAACTGCAAGAATAATAGACACACACACACACACACCATGGAAAAGAGGAAACATCCCAAAAACAGAAACATGAGGGTAAGGATCCTGACATTGAGCATGTGCTGAATCAGTGGTTCTCCATTACAACTGGATGAGGAGTGGCCCAATGTTAAAAATAAATCAGAGGAGCTAGTCAAGCTAGGTCATGATAATTTTATAGTAATAGATGGTTGGTTGTCTCAATGAAAATGTTGGCATGATATTAAATTGAAGTTATATCAATTAAATGCTTAAATATCAAATATTTTCTAATGTGCATTTTGTTTTAATAAGATTACATTGAATTGGAACAGGATTCAATAGATTTAACAACAGGCCTCTATTAATATTGAAGATGAGGAAAATTAGTACATATTTTGCTATTTTAATAAATTTGAATAAATGATTTGTTGTTCAGTGAAATGTTAGTTTGTCTTTTGATATTTTTTTAATTATTAAAATGAAACTTAGCATAACTGGGGCAGCTGCTTAATTGGGCCAAAGTGTTCTAGTCCTGATGTGTCCCAATTAAACAGAATCTACTGTAGATACTTTACGTATGCACTTACCGAGAGTTCACTTATGAATAACACAACTTTCTCACATGGGATTGCTACAGTATTAAACCAAGAGTTCTTGCCCACTTAAGGTTTCTATCTGGTCTCAAATGAAAGCCAACAATTCAAACAGTGAAACCTAAAAAGCGCTAATAAAAGGCAAATATATGGGCTCTTGGGAAGAGTCCATGTCTTAAGTAGTGCGATTCAAGGCAACTCCAATACCAAAGATTATATTATCATAAGCTTTCTGATAAACTTTGAATCTTATCTGGTTATAATAAGATGGATATGTATATAATATCTGTCATTTTCTTAACAAATTCTTTGTTTCTTGGAATGAATACAGGTCTAAGTTTTGTTTAAGAAAACTGGTTCTGATCTTGTCACAGAATTGCATATACTAGTAGAAAATTAGGTATACCGTTGACCCTTGAAGAACATGTGTTTGAAATGCACGGGTCCACTTATACACTTTTTTTTTTTTTGAATAAATATATTAGAATTTTTTTTTAAGAGATTTTGACAATTTGAAAAAACTCGCAGATGAACCGAGTAACTTAGAAATATCAAAAAAATTTTAAAAAGTTAGATATCTCAAATGCATAAAATATATGTAGATATGCAGTCTACTTTATCATTTACTACCATAAAATATACACAAATCTAATATAAAAAAGTTAAAATTGATCAAAACTTATGCACGCAAACACTTACAGACCATACATGGCCACTCGTTGTCTAGAGAAATGTAAACTTAAAGACGCAGTATTAAATAACTGCATAAATAAAATTAACTGTTATTAATTTGTTAATTATTTTAATTAATTAGCATAAAATAAAAATTTTATAATGATTCATTCATTAGTGTATAGGCTAGGCTACCGCAAAGCAATCATACTGTTGCTGCTTCTTCATCAAGTATGAATCATTAGACCTGTAAATAAATATGAATAAATTCTTTTTCACATTATCTTTTCATTTTTGATGTCTAACGTTAGGAATATGTATAACATCTAGGTGCTTTGTATCTATAAGACAATACTAATGTACTGAAGACATACAATTCATCTTGTAAACAGACGACATAAACCTACAGTATCGATAAATACAGTACAGTACTGTAAGTGTATTTTCACTTCCTTATGATTTTCTTTAATAATGTTTTCTTTTCTCGAGCTTACTTTAATTCAAGAATATAATATATAATACATACATACAATACAAAATATGTGTTAATCAACTGTTTATGTTATCAATAAGGCTTCTGGTCAACAGTAGGCTATTAGTAGTTAAGTTTTTGAGGAGTCAAAAGTTATATGCGGATTTTCAAACATCATGGGGGGTGCCCCTAACCCCCACACTGTTCAAGGGTCAATTGTGTATATTAATTAACTAAAACATTGATATACAGGTACTCTCCAAGTTACAAGGCTTATGTAAAATCGACTTTACATAAAATGTCCAATAAGGAACATAATTATTTTTGAGTTATAAGAAAATTACATTAGATATGTGAAGTACAGCAATTTTATCTGAAAAGGAATAACACACTCCCCCCCCCCAACTATCAAATCTCCACATTCGAGTGGAACTATGTAGCACCATCAGAATTCAAGGTGTGAACGAAATTCAATACATATATCTACACTACTGTATACCATGTTTAAGTTACATTAACTGTGTGTAATTTATAAAAATTAATTTTTTTTTTTTTTTTGGTGTGTGTGTGCACATGTGCATAATTGTTTATTGTTGTTTCAGTTATAGCTAATGATTCCCAATTTATAAATACAATAATATGAAATGTATCATGTTCACAATAATGGTCGCACATAAGTTATTTCCAACTTATATAAAAATCAAGTTACATAAAGGTTTAATCTTACAGGTACCAGCTGCATAACAATCAAACAATGAAAATAACATTCAAGTTTATTACTGTGGTTATGTAAATCTTATGCAATTATGATTATAATTATTTACGTTACAATTTATACTTCGGTAGCATTTATTAAATAAGCAGGCATATAAATAGCTTATTTTTAAATGAAAAATATATTAAATGTATGAATGAATACACATCAGTTTCATCAGCCTTCATATCAGGAATTTAATGGTTTAACTTTTCTAAATCACTTAGGGAATTGAAAAACGTAGATCCGAATATAAATTAAATTATACTTTAATAAATATCTCCGATATTTCGGCAACATCACATTGTCATTTTCAAAAGGAACTTACAAAAAAGGCACATGCACGCAGGCACTACAACACAGTAACTGAGAATGAAGATATCGTTCTCCTAGAAGTCCTGATGGTGCCCTCTAGCAGGCTAAGTAGGTGTTCTTGGCCGTTGGGTTGAAGGTCTGCTGATATATGCCTCCCAAATTTGGGGCAGTCGCATACAACCAAATTTGTTGAGGTTTGGGGAGTTTCTTAGGGCTGAGGCTGATTCCATAAATAGTCTTTCGAATTTGTATTTGCTAAGGTGTATTACTGTAGCTTTCTTCCACTGTATTCCGTGGCGTGTATCCAGAGCATGGTCTGCAAGATCAGAATGGCTGTACTTGTGAAACCGGATGTAGTCCTTGTGTTCAGAAATTCTGATATTCGTTGTCCTGCCTGTTTGGCCAAAGTACGACAGTTCACAACTGCAAGGGACCTGGTATACACCAGGTAGGTCTAGGAGAAGTGGTTGGTCTTTGGTGTAGCGGATAAGGGATGCCAATTTTCTAAAAGGCCTGTAACAGTAGGTGAGGTCATGTTTTTTTAAAATTTTTGTAATTTTTTCCGAGGTGCCTTGGATGTAGGAAATGGTGGTGGATTTAGAATAATCTTTGTTGTGGAGGGGGGGGGGGGGATTGTGGTTTGTAGGTTTTAACATTTTTTGGATTTTTTTGGGGGGTAGCCATTGGCTGAGAAAGTGTTGAGGATGCGATTTAGTTCAGTGTTTAGGGCAATGTCGTTAGAACAGATTAGTTTAGTCCTGTTGTATAGTGTTTTCACCACTCCATATTGTTGTGAGGGGGGGGGGGATTGTTGGTGAATGTATCTGCCTGTAATAATGGGTTTTATATAAACTGAGAAAACCAAGGTTCCATCAGGCTGATGGGTGACTGGTGTGTCTAGGAAAGGGAGGCTGTTGTTTTCCTCTTTTTCCAGGGTGAACTTGATTCTGGAGTGTTGGTTGTTTAAGTGTGTAAGTAAGGAGAGGAGTGTTTCAGAGCCATGTGGCCAAATAGTGAACCCATCATCAATGTAGCGGAGCCATATGGTTGGTTTTTGTAGGGCAGAGGCTAAGGCTTTTTCTTCAAAGGTCTCCATAAAGAAATTGGCTAAGGGTGGGGAGATTGGTGAACCCATGGCTGTCCCGTCTATTTGTTTGTAGAATTTTCCCTGCCAAACGAAATAGCCTGAGTTCATTGTGAACTGAAATAGGGCTGAGATATCGGGAGAAAATTTAGCTTGGATTAGCTCTAAAGTTTCCTCGAGTGGGACATTTGTGAATAAGGAGGAGACGTCAAAGCTGACCATTATGTCAGCATGTTGGAGTGTAAAGTTTTCTATGCTGGCTTTGAAGTGGGCTGAGTTTTTTTTATGTGTGATGGTGTGTTGCCAGTATAGTGTGTGAGCTTTTGGCCAAATGTTTAGCTAATTTGTATGTGGGGGAATCAATGCCATTCACTATGGGACGTAATGGCACATTTTCTTTATGTATTTTTGGGAGTCCGTAAATACGGTGGGGTATAGAGTTAAACGGCTTTAATCTGTTGGTAACTTCTACAGGCCAAGAAGTAACTTTCTTAAGGAGCCTGTGAAGATTTCTGATTTGTGAGTTGGTGGGATTATATTCGATAGGGAAGTAAGTAGCCCGATCTAATAGAAGAGCATTGAGCTTACCTTTGTAGTCGTTTTGGTTAAGTACTATCTTCTTTTGGTTAGATATCTCAGCCCTATTTCAGTTCACAATGAACTCGAGCTATTTCGTTTGGCAGGGAAAATTCTACAAACAAATAGAGGGGACAGCCATGGGTTCACCACTCTCCCCACCCTTGGCCAATTTCTTTATGGAGACCTTTGAAGAAAAAGCCTTAGCCTCTGCCCCACAAAAACCAACCATATGGCTCTGCTACGTTGATGATTCGCTATTTGGCCACATGGCTCTGAAACACTCCTTCCTTACACACTTAAACAACCAACACTCCAGAATCAAGTTCACCCTGGATAAAGAGGAAAACAACAGCCTCCCTTTCCTAGACACACTAGTCACCCGCCAGCATGATGGAACCTTGGTTTTCTCAGTTTAGACAAAACCCCAAACAGGCAGATACATTCACCAACAATCTCCCCCCCCCCCCTCATAACAATATGGAGTGGTGAAAACACTATACAACAGGGCTAAACTAATCTGTTCTAACGACATGGCCCTAAACACTGAACTAAATCACATTCTCAACACTTTCTCAGCCAATGGCTAGCCCCCCCCCCAAAAAAAAAATCCAAAAAATATTAAAACCTACAAACCACAGCCCCTCCCCTCCCCCCCGCCACAACAAAGATCCATCACCATTCCCTACATCCGAGGCACCTCGGAAAAAATTACAAAAATTTTAAAAAAACATGACCTCACCTCCTGTTACAGGCCTTACAGAAAATTGGCATCCCTTATCCACTCCACCAAAGACCAACCACTTCCCTAGACCTACCTGGTGTATACCAGGTCCCTTGCAGTTGTAAACTGTCGTACTTTGGCCAAACAGGCAGGACAGTGAATATCAGAATTTCTGAACACAAGGACTACATCCGGTTTCACAAGTACAGCCATTCTGGTCTTGCAGACCATGCTCTGGATACATGCCACAGAATACGGTGGAAGAAAGCTACAGTAATACACCGTAGTAAATACAAATTCGAAAGACTATTTATGGAATCAGCCTCAGCCCTAAGAAACTCCCCAAACCTCAACAAATTTGGTTGTATGCGACTGCCCGAAATTTGGGAGGCATATATCAGCAGACCTTCAGTCCAACGGCCGAGAACACCTACTTAGCCCGCTAGAGGGCATCATCAGGACTTCTAGGAGAATGATAGCTTCATATCTTCATTCTCAGTTACTGTGTTATAGTGCCTGCGTGCACGTGCATTTTTTGTAAGTTCCTTTTGAAAATGGCAACATGACATTGCCGAAATATCCGAGATATTTATTAGAGTATAATTTAATTTATATTCGGATCTACGTTGTTCAATTCCCTAAGTGATTTAGAAATGCATAACCAATGTAAAAGCCTGTCTAATGGTTTAACATTTCCATCACTGCTATTAACCGTGATTAACATGATGCCTAGCATCGTGTTAATCAGGGATGACTATCTGATTTGCAGTGGATTAAAATTGCAATTTATGGTCCAAATTAAACCCAAGGATTTTGGGAAAATCAACTGGGAGAGAAATGAACTTAACTTTCAGAACTGCCTAATAACGTTATCCAATCTAACTATACAGTACTTAACACTTCACTTCATTCCCTGAGCTTTTTTTTTTTTTTTCAGTTCTAAATCAGTTTCCAAACTTTGGCATAAAGTAAAATAAATTTTTTAAAAAATGTATACTCATTACCGATTAATTATTTTCATATCAAATCTATTTATTTGCACTTATTCTGGAAAGGGGGAGAGGGTAATTTATAAAATATTTTAAGCGGGCACAAAGTATAAAAGTTCAGAAACCTCTGACCATCAGTACTATGGGCGTGCTTTGATTCACAAAAGTTAGATGTTAGCCAGAATGAAAAATAGTTGTCAATCTGTAAAATGAGTTTTAATAAATAAATAAAATAAATAAAGAAAGAATCATTACATATAGTCAGTCTATTTTCTAAAATTTATATTTAAAAATATAGAATATTTATTTCACTGACTGGTCCAAAAAAAATCCCTCTTTGATACATCAAAAATAAAAGAAGATTATTTCAATACTTTTTATAAATGTAAGATAACTGTGACATGGGTTCCCAAAGGAAAAAGGCCTAAATTAATTTAGCAAAGGAAGGACAGAAAAAGAAAGACTGCTGATTGGGAGAGGCGGAGAAAAGCAGAATCAGTTCTAATAGACAGGAATAACTAGAAAAGATGGATCACAGCCTTATGTGGAACCATAAGGGCATGATGAGGATAAGTGGATAACAAACTTACGATACATGTTTAAGATTATGGTTAATGAGCAAGTTCAGTGCTGATTCATAACATTACAATTGATTTTTATACAATAATTTATTTTCTTTATTTTCATAAAGCAGCAAAGAGCAGAAAATATGTTGCTTTGCTTACTAAATTTCAAACAAGAAAGATTAGAAATATAATAGTAACTTGACTCATGTTTTAAAGGAAGAAACAAATGTCCAGGAATAGTAATTAACCAAGAACATTTGGTTAGTAAGTCAGTGCTAAGTCATTTGTTTACTTCCTTTTTTTTGTGTTAAGTTACCTTGGTGACATATAGTAAAATATTGCTTTAATAATTAAATTAACTTAATTATTATCTCAAGGTGCCTTTCTTCATTTAAACTTAATAGTATATAAATATTCATACCAGGTTAATGGTATTAATTGAATTTAAGTCAAATAAGGAGGAAGCTCCGAATTATCCTGTGCAGACATCTTGAACTTTTCAAGAAAGTTTGATTTTTCAGTTTTCTCATATTTACATTGCATTGTGCAACTTTCCATTATCTGTTACATAAAGTTATCTGACTGCATATGTATATTTCCAAATACAGGGTGTTTCAGAATATCCATTACAAACTTCTAGGTACATAAGAGGGAGGGGAGATAGGTTTTGATTAGCAAGCCATGTCCCCCAAACGCGCTATTGCAATGGTACAGATCAAAAACATTTCGTGTGCACATCACAAAGCACGTAAACATCAGACATAGGGCAAATTACATTTTAATTTCATAAACGTTTACAAAAGGTGCTCGAAGTTGCAACCACCAACTTCACAGCATGCATTACGTAAACATGCATAATATATTCTGCCACACTCTTTCAAAAATGCTCGACATGGTTTGGATCTTGCCCACTGCAGTTAATACCCTTGCCAACAAAGCTTCTACTGAAACTACTGGAGTTTTGTACACGAGACTCTTCACATGGCCCCAGACCAAAAAAGTCCAATGGAGTTAAGTCCAGTGAACGTGTAGGCCATGCCAACAGGTCTCCTCTGCCAATCCATTGCCCACCAACTGTTTGGTGGATGAAAATTGTTGTGGTACACAATTGTGTGGGAATCACGTGTGTTGCTTTAATGTGCAATGGCACATCTTCAAACAACTGTAGTAGTCTCTCTCTTGCAGGAACGTTCAGGGCCGTTCAGGCAGGGTGGAAGAAAATATGGTCTGATCAACTCATGCCTGCCAACATGATGACAGCAAACTTGCTTTTGAATCCATGGCAGTAAGTGATGTGAGAGTTGTCCCTGAACCAAATGTGGCTGTTTTGGCAATTACACATGCCTTCCCTAGTGAATGCCTTCATCACTGAAGAGCGCCAGTTCTTGAAATCAAGGCTCTTCTACACAATGTTGATGGAACCTCCTACAGAATCCAATCCATGGTGCAAAATTGGTTGGGACCATTGTGTGAACCTTCTGTACCAGAAGGGGTGAAGTTGATTAGCATACATGTCCCTGGTGGGCTGGAGTGAGGGATACCCATGGCATGTGGATTGCCACAGGTACTCACAGAGGATTCTCTTCAACCTGATGAAGAGCCCCCCACCCTTGTAAAAGTCTGGGGTATGGCAAGTTCTTGAAGCTCCACAGTCATGCCTGTTGGCATTGAAGGAACCTCTTTAACATTAAGAAACAGGATGTGTGATGGAGTTGAATAATGTGTAAAATTCGGTGAATACAACTGACAGGCAACCCTCTCATTACACTGAACTTCGGCATACATTAACATCATGTTGGCATAGTCAGCATTTGTGTAATTTTCCACTATGCATTAATGTGATGTGCTAGTATTGTGCATCAATGTGGAACTGCATTATCATCACTAGGGAGAGGGTTTTTATGGTTTCAGCATAAACTCCAACCTGAGAGTGTGATACAAACTGTTGATTGTAAGGGACTCTACCAAAACGAGTCAATCTGTTTGGATCACATTGGCAAACAGGATGTGCGATGCAGTTGGACAATGTGCGAAATGCTGTGCATACAACTGACGAGCAACAATCCCATTACATGAGCTTCAACCTGTACCACTGCAATGCCACATTTGGGGAGCTAGGTTGCTAATCAAAACCTGATCCATCCCGATTCCCCCCCCCCACACACACACCTAGAAGTTTGTAATAGGCATTCTGAAATACCCTGTATATAAATTTACATCCTGACTAAATAGCCTGACCTTTCATTAACTATTATAAGGACATCCTTACAAAGTATGAAGGCGATCCATACTAACCATTGCTCACACAATATGTAACATACCTCCCCTTATTATTACAGAAAAAGCACTTGTAACTACCTCTGGCCAAGAATTCCAATCAAAAATTCAAGTCCTCATGTCCTTACTAACCACAATCTTAACTTCCAGGAATGATCCCTTATTTTCTCCCTTCTTGTCATGGAAAGAAAAATTACTCCTGCTCAACATCCATCCTGTTAAACACCTTTAGTATCATGCATGTTTTAGTATCACATTTCCTCTTTATGGACGTAGCACCACATATAAGCAAAGCCACAATACATCACAGCAAACTAAGCTTCCTTAGTTAATTCATTTATTTCACAAAAATAAAGTTGCATTATATTAGAATTACAGTTGTATTAGTTCTGATTAATGTCTGGAATGTATCTGAATATTAAAAAGATACAGTCAGACAGATCAACTACATGAAATTTAAATTTTTGTGGCAAGCTATCATAGGAAAATTCTTCATGACATGAGATGGGACTAAGTGAAGCTTTTTCTGGAAGCTTTTAAATCATCTTAAAAGACATTTCCTTGCTACTTTGTGTGAGAGAGGGAGAAACAAAAAACATTAATCTGAGAGATAACTGAGACCTCATCAACACTCAAAATAAATTATGGTAGAAGAACTAATATAATTATAATGGGGTATCAATTTCTGTAAATTCAGATAATTTAAGCTGCAAGTTTTGTTCATTAAAATTCCAAAAACTGAGCCTCCAATCTATAAAATTGGCAGGAATGCTTCAAGTGTAAAGTTGTTCAACTACTGTAAGAAATTTTATATTCTGTTCATAGCTAAAGACAATGAAATTAACATTTACTCAAAGCATAGCAAAACTGAGTATTTCTTTACAAGAAAGATATACTTACTATGCTTTTCAAATGGAACATCATCTTCAACAAAAGGTTCAAAGTCATTTCTATGTGCTATCATATATCTGGCAACATCTTGCCTGTGTTTTATGTGATTTTCTGTGTGACCTTCAAGTTGGTCTCCCAGTGCTCGAAACAGACAGTTACTAAAAGACAAATACACATGCATACATATAATAAATGTGTCATAGCACAAACAACCAACCTTACTTTATAAATTCTTTCTATGCAGTATATTCCTATTGGGATAAAAACCTCATGCCAGAATTTAAAAAAAAAAAGAAAAAAAGTAACATATTATATTTGAGATTCTATGATTTTTTATGAATCTAACAAGCATTATACTTAAATACAAAGTGTAAAGCAATAATATAGTAGTAGCTCTACAACCTAACAGTCAGCTGCTTTTGAATATCTGGAATATTCAAAAATTTAATATCATATGCCAAAAAGATACAAGCTTTAAAAAGCATATATATTTGCTTTCTTATTAATGCATATATTTTGGTTCCACCCAGATAGCACAACTCACTGGTTTTATTCAGCTGTAGAAAAAATGTAAGCTATTCTAGATAGTAATATTTTCTTTTAGTCAGATAATTATACCATGGTTTTTTGTTTTTTTTTTTCTGTAGATCACAGTCCTTTATGAATTCTGGACAGATGCATCCACTAGCTGCTTTCCTAGTTTCCAAAAAATTGATAGCCTGTATAAATTCTAGAAATATGAAAGATTGTGTGAAAGAGGGAATAAGAAATGAAGTATATTTCTTTTAGATTTCAGCCTTGCCTTTATCTCTTATAGTACATTTGTCATCACATGGATAAGTAATTAGAGAGACAATATATTTTACAAAGTCAGTGACAACAGCAAGTTTTTTTTGAATCTCTAATGCCCACATCACATCTTATTGAAGACTAGACCATAGTACTGGAATGTATGAAGCTGGTGTTATTCAATGCCTTGATTCATTTGTCTTTCCTAGACCTATCAAGCAAGTACAACAATTCAAAAACTTCTGAGTCACTGAAGTTGTCCTGTAATTCTTGAAATAATCTCATTATCCCATCCAGTGATGTATTCCTTCTGATAACCTCTTGATCCCACACATTTGCTCCAGTGAATCTTTCAGAGTTATAATCCATATAACTCTGAAATCCAGAGTTATATGGATTTCAGAGTTATATGTTATGAAAAACATGTATAATCCAGCAGTATCAACGTGTAGCCTTTTCCCTTTACCTAACTCAGATGTCACTCTATTATAAAAAGTTAGCAGATTACTAAGGCAAGACTGACCCTTTTCCTGACAGTAATATCAGGTTTGGCTAAAACTTGGAATGCTGCTGTTATACCTGGTGGAAGTTCTGAATTTACTTCCAACAACTATCTCTGACCCAGAGTATTTTAATAATAAGGTGTGACACCTTTTGGCAACTCGTATATAAAAATATGACTTCTGTATTACTTCAACCTTAGTATCACCTCTGGGTCTAGCTCCCATTGACGAGACCTCAAGAAAAGTTGAAACAGGTCTGGGTAGTGACCCTTCCCATAATGCATAGCATTATACATATCCATAAGGATATGTGCTTTGCATTATTGTTATTATTATTATTTCGGGCAACTCCAAGGAGTAGACAGACTCATCGAGGGAGGCCCTAACATCATATCAAGAACAACTTTTCAACATTCACACAGTATCTATCATACCTCACCTTGAACTCATTCATGGTCATAGCACCCACAACAGACTCTGGCAGCTTATTCCACTCATTCACCACTCTCCAAGTAAAAAACCTAGCTCTAACACCCCTGCTAACCACATTCTTGCCCAACTTCCATGTATGGCCCCTAGTCCTCCCACCACCAGTCCTATTCTCAAAACTATCTTCTGGATTAATCTTACAGAAACCCTTCAGTAATTTGAATGTCTCAATCAAATCACCCCTTTTCCACCTATCAACCAATTTTTGCAACCCACAAATCTTCAACCTGTTCTCATAAGGTTCATTCCACAGACGTTGACATCTTCGTCACTCGTCTCTGGATCCTCTCCACCTCCTCCCCATCAAGAAGAAACCCTGGCGCCCATATCTGGGCACAGTAGTCTAGATAGGGTCTTATCAAGGCTCAATATAGAGGAACAATAACTTGTTTGTCTCTGCTTGTTAAAGTATTTTTCAGCAACCAAGTGATTTGATTAGCTGATTTAGCCACTTTTTCAATTTGTCCCATAACCTTCAACTCCCTATCCACCAACACTCCCAAATCCCTGGCCTCATCAATCTCCTGGAGTATGGTTCCACCAATGTGATATACTGCTGCTAATCTTTTCACTCCAAAATGCATAACCTTACACTTTGCCACATTAAATTGACATCCATTTTCCCTAGCCCAGTCCTCCAAACTATCCAAATCATCCTGCAAAATTTTGACATCCTGTGCACTCACAATTGCTTTACCCAACTTTGCATCATCAGCAAACAAGTGAACACTTCCTCTCAGATCCTTTCCTATATCGTTAATGAACAAATTAAGCAGCAGTGGTCCAAGAACAGAACCCTGCAGCACACCACTAGTCACAGGCCGTCTTTTGGACTCTACTCCTGAATAAACTACTCTCTGATATCTCTCCATCAACCACCCCACCTATCCATCTCACCAACCCTATATCCATCCCCATCTGCTCCAGTTTACTGATTAGGGTTCCATGTGGTATCCTGTCAAAGGCCTTGGCAAGGTCCAGTAGAATCACTGTAAACCCATTACCCTTATCCAGTTCAGCCGTCACTGTGTTATAAAACTTGAGCAAGTTACTGAGGCATGATCTACCCTTCACAAAGCCATGCTGTCCCCCCCGTACAGTATCTCATTTTCATCAATCCATTCCTGTATTTTTCCCTTGATTACTTTCTCCAAGACCTTGACAACGATTCCTGATAAGCTGATCGGTCGGTAATTTGCAACAGTAGTCTTTGATCCCCCTTTATGCAGTGGAACTATTTTCCCCTCTTTCCACACCTTCGGGACTAGACCAGACCCGAGACTCAAATTAAACAAAATGGTCAAGGGTACTGACAATTCTTTAGCCGCTTTATGTACAACACGAGCTGGTATACCATCCAATCCCACAGATGTATTAACATTGATTTTTTGCAATAGACTATTCACCTCCACTTCATTCACCACAATTCCCGTATAATCTATTGGTTCATTCATTTCTGCAATGTCACCACCTGGAAGATATATTCTTGCAAAGTGCTCGCTCAGTAATTCAACTATATCAACTGATTCAGTTACCTCCCTACCATCGCAATTCTTTAAAATCATTCTGCCATATACAATTTTTCTTTTACTTGCAACATATCGAAAAAACTGTTTAGGATTCTCTTTAGCCTGCATGGCCAATGTTCTTTCGTAATCCTTTTTTTGCTTTTCTTACCACACTCGTTACCCTTCTCGCCTGCGCTTTATACTATTCATGTGCCTGCCGGTCACCTTTCTCCTTAAATTCCCTCCATAGTTGTTTCTTTTTTTTTGCAGCTCAAGCTTAATGGTGTTATTCATCCATTTAACCCCCTACTTGATTTATTATTCGAACTCTAGGTATACAGTCAGCCGTTGCTTCATGCAAACACTGCTTAACCGCCTCCCATGCACTATCAACTTCTAGCCCTTGCAGTTGTACATGCCATGGCACTGAACCAATCAAGCTCCTAAGCTTGCCATACTTACCAGCCTGATAATTCCATATGAACCCTGTCTTAATTGTAAATTCCACACCTTTAGCTACCTCCCAAGTCAAGACCCTATGATCACTCTCACCAATTGATGGCAACGTGGTCATATTCGTTAGAGCCAAATTCTCAGATGCAATTACTAGGTCAAGCACTCTCTGACCCCTAGTATTTTCCATTACATGCTGTCTTAGATAGTTATCCCTTAATAACCGCATAAAATCCAATTCCTTCCTTCCTCCCATGTGTCCTCTCCTCCTTCCAATCAACGTTACCATAGTTGAAATCTCCCATAATAATTACCCTCCTTCCATTCATTTCTTCTATTTGCTTATGCATACTATCTCCACCATCTATTCCATCACCTGGTCTATAGCAGCACCCAACTGTATATTTTGTTCTGCTAGTTTCAATCTCACACCAAATAGCCTCAAATGTGCTTTTTTCTCTATCCTGCAGTTCCACTTCTATTCTTCTTCTCGACTGTAGCTTATCAGCTATCATCAGTAACACTCCTCCCCCCATTTTATTCTCCCTGTCACTCCTGAACACACCATACCCCTTCACATTCAATCCTACTAGCTGTGTCATCTTCTGTCAGCCATGTTTCACTAATTCCAATAACTCCTGTGGTCCGGAAGTGCCAACCAAGGCCAAAATTTCTCTCTTCTTGTTCCTAATACTTCTGGCATTTGTATACATGAATTGCAGAAGCCGATTTGTCCCATCCCTATTTTGATGCCTTATACTAACTATCCCATTCTGAGTTGTGGTCTTTCCTACTTGCTTGGGCATATTACACACATTCACATACTCAACTGTCTCCCTAAAATCTGCATATCTACTTCCCCCCCCCACCCCCTTAATAACTCTAGTTTCCCTGATTCTGCACATTCACTTCCACTACATTCAACAACACCTTTTCAAGTCTCTGTACACCAAATCCATTCAAATGTAAACCATCCATTTTATATAAATCCTTTCGTCCATCGAACTCATTCTACATTATGGGATACTAAGGCAAATGATGTGAAGTTATTAGCTTCTATATACGAGTTGCCCTGTCCTGATTATATTTCAGGTGCAAACTTGTTTGCTTACACCTGGAAAAAGGATTAAACCAAGTATATAATTTCTTAGTATCTTTAATTTATGAATCTACTGTTTAGTGATCCATTGAAAAGAATCACTCATCACATGACATGAGAGAGGAAGAAGAATAGAAGGCTTCAGCAACCTTTGGGATACCAAAGTGGCAATGATTCACCAAAGATGATCCTTCACCTAGCAGACTATCTTCTGTAAGCTAATTTACCCACATGCAATGCAATATTACAACCACTACTGTTAATGGCAAGTCAGTGACAGTTACATCCAGGGTTTGAAAAAATGCACTCATCTCTGGTTGTCCGTGAAAAATTCGAATTTTTAGCTCGTGAGTAAAGAAATCAGAAGAGAGCTTTCAGTTTAATTGCCAATTCTAACCAACAACCTGCTCCATGCTAAAATTTTTTTATGACAATCTCATCCAAGCAAAGTTATAAATTTATAACCCAGTTAGTACTGTGGTAAATTAAGGATTAAATAATCCATAATTCCTGTTCAGCAATTTAGCACTTCTAAGCCATTTTAAGCTTACAGTGAGCAGGAAAATAACTTCAGTCTAAGAGATAAAAATCATCTACCTGAAGACTTTCATAAATATCCATGCCACAGCTGGATTTAAACCTATAGCCTATATACTAGAGAAGAGAGGAATCTAATTAGCAAACCAGACCAAGCAGCTGGAAAAAAGACAACTGCAGTGTACAGGAAAAAAAAAAAGCAGCCAGTAGTTCAAAGTGCTGGCTGCCTCTCTCCATGTGTGTGTGTGTGTGTGTGTGTGTGTGTGTGTGTGTGTGTGTGTAAGCATGCAAGTAGGTGCATCACATATCTCTAATACCCAACTCATTATAGAGACTGAAGTATTGATAATTTATGTAATGAATATAACTAAATTTATGTAATGAAAATATTTAATAAATAGCAGTTGGCTAAGCTGCAAAATTTTAAATTTTCATCCTAGTATAAAAGCAGTTATCTGTGCAATGACAGCAGTTAAAGTTAAAACCAACAAAAATGGAATATATTTCAATATAAGTAACAATGAAACAAACACTTCATGATGTTACAAGTAATGAGATACATGGCTGTAGACAACTTAAAATCTACTAGCCACAAAAAAATTTTTATTCACTCAAGGTATCAGTCTATGGATTCAAAAGACTCATTGCAGGAGACCCACGCTATCCATTAACAAAATACCTATCATACATCTCAAACTTATTTACTCTTTGGGCACTCACAACCACCTCTGGCAATCCATTCCACTCATTCACCACTCTCCAAGTAAAGAATCTAGTCTACACGTGCTTACTAACCACACTCTTAAACAACTTCACAGTGTGACCCCTTGTTTTCCCACTACCCCCATTTATTGAAAAATTTCTTTTGTATCAATCTTATAGAATCCCTTTAGTAACTTATCCTCTGCCTATCAGTTTTTCTGCAACCTACACACCCTCGATCTATCCTGATAGGAAGCATTCCACAGACCTGTCACGAGCTTGGCCAGTTGTCTCTGAATCCTCTCTACCACCTCCTGGTCCCTAGATACACAGTAGTCAACATGTGGCTGAATCATAGCCTTATAAAGAGGAATAATAACCTCTCTCTAAAAAGTTAGCTATTTTGCCAACATTTGGATATGTCCTCTGAATTTCAAATTTCTATCCACCATCACCTGCAGATCCCTAGCCTTATCAATTTACTGTAATCTAATATCATCAATATGATATAAAATATGTAATCCTTCCATCCCTTTGGGATGGAAGGATTACATTTTACAGCATGAAAACATATTTTTATAATATTAAAATATAGTATACTAGGACCACTAACCTCATATCCATTCCCTTTCACTCCAACTTATGTAATAATTTTCCACATGGTATTCTGTCAAATGCCTTTGCAAAGTCTGCAATATCACAGTGTAGAAATTCTTTATTGAATTATGCTGTCAACTTATTATAAAATGTGAATAAATTACCGTTAATGTGAATAAATTAATGAGAATAAGGAGTACCTCCAGTTCATCTACCTAAATGCTCACATCAGTGTCTGTCACCTCAGTAACTGCATAGTGTCACAACCTGGATGATATACCCTTGCAAAGTATAGTAACAACTGAACTATTTCTTTTGCTTTTATCATTTTCCTACCATCAGCACTAAGTAAAGTTATCTTTTCATAATCATTCCCTTTCTCCTGCTTGTTATGTAGTGAAAAAACTCTTCTGGATTTACTTTGCTTGCTTAGCTAATTTTCTCTCTAAATCTGATTTAGCCTTCCTTACCATGCTTGTTACCCTTCTTGCTTATGCTTTATACTGCTCATGTGCATGCTGATCACCTTTTTGTTTATATTCCTTCCACAACAGTTTCTTTTTTTGCAGCTCCTGCTTTATATTGCTTCTCATCCACTATTTGGTTTATCCTCCTGACCCTGGGAATGTACTCTGATACTGCCTTGCTCAAACAATCCCCAAGTGCTTCCCATGCACTAATGACATTCAATCCATGAGCTTCTTATGCCATGGCACTGCTCCAAGTTGCCTCCTAAGTTTGTCATAATTACCAGCTTTGTAGTACTACATAGCTTTCTTAACTAAAAATTCCATATGTTGAGCAACTTCCCAGGACACAACTGCATGGTCACTTTCCCCAATTGGAAATAGATAGATAGATTATATAGCTCTTCTGATGCTATTACCAGATCCAACACTCAAACCCCTGGTCACCCCCCCCCTTCCTTCACATGCTGTTTCAGGTAATTATCTCTAAGCAACTGTATAAATTCCATTCCAATTTTGTCATTTGTCCTTTCCTCTTCCAATCTATATCCACACAGCTGAAGTCTCTCATGATAACTGCTTGGCCTGCATTCATTGTGCTAATCTGCAGATGCATGTCATTCACATCTTCTAAACCCCAGATCTATAGCAGCAATCAACAATACATTTTGTCCTATTGGCCTTTATTTCACACCAGACAGCATCATGTGATCAATTTCTCTTAGATCTACAATCTTTCTTAACTTCTATTTTTTTGGCTGAAGTTCTTCAGCTATCATTAATAATAACCCTCCTCCTCCTCAGGACCGTTGCCAGACTAGATCGTGCCCTGAAGCAAACAATTAAATATTGCCCCTGATGGATTATAAGACAAAAATATAATAAAATCTTCAATTGCTATTTTGTTTTTATTACAAGAGAAATATTAATGCAAAACAATTACATGATATTAATTAAATGTTTGCTCTACGGGGATATTGCACAATAACTGTTTATAAGCTCTTCTAAATTTCAATTATAAGCTATATCCATCTCTATCGATATAGTTGCTAGACTAACCAATTTTTCTTAGGTCATTGCTGTTTGCAAATAATTTTTAATTAGTTTAAACTCAGAAAAACTTTTTTCCGCTTGCTAAGCTAACAGGAATTGTAAGCGACACCGCTTACTGCAATATGGCTGAACAAGCATCCTTATTAAGCCACGCTGTGAGGCAGGCTGCCTTTATGCTACACCCTGTCGACAGTACTGCTCCTCCTGTCCTATATCCTCATCTTCCCTGAAAATACAATATCTGTTATATTCTATCCTCTGACAAGGTTTCACTGATGCCAATAATTTTTGGCCAAGTTTTAACATCACCTATAACAATATAAATATTGTTATAGGTGACGTTAAAGAAACAATATTATTGTGACAAAGCAAAGTAATATACTCTTAATTCTAACTATACATTACACGTACTTATACAGAAAATACACGCCACAATATAGATCATTACAACTCGGTTTGTCTTTCATTTATTGTTCATAATAAAGGGTGAATTTATATAAATTATCCATAATCAATTTAATAGGAAAGACACATAATAAAATTTATGAAAACACGAAAGTACTTAATGCAGAATCAGACCTCAGTTTTCATCATGCACTCAGTCATATGGTTTAGTCTTTGTCTTGTGTTTTGCAAGATAATTATTTTTTTTTTAAATAACAGTATTAAAAAAGTATTTTTGTCACGTAAATTTTCAAACATTTACTTAGACTAAGATAATTCATGTTGCGAGCTGTGAAAATAAGTTCTGGACAATACTATATTACCTACTCTTGCCATAAATACTGTTACAACTTCCGTGCACCCCCCCCACGCTGCCTACAGAACTGCATGAGCCCAGTTCCATTAGTGGTATTCGGCACAGCCAACATTCGTGTGTTTATCAGTACAGTGAGAGCTGTCTAGCTGTATGGGTTAAGAGTGGGGAGATTATCAGAACTGTATAGCTGTAATAATATATTCACAAGGTTGGAATGCAGCCAGCTATTATTTTCAACATGCTAAAAACACTTGGGATGATAAGACGTGCATCAAACTATTAACTGTTATGATGATACAAAATACATATCTGACTGCCAAAGAACAGGTCAACTGCATTAGGACAAAAAAAAAGCTGTTAAGCCATGCCACCACTATAATCCTGTGAGAATGCAGAAAGTGATGTTGGGAGAGATGAACATTTCACAGAGAACAATATCACTTGTACTAACTGATGACCTGGGGGGGGGGTTATAATACCACAACTAATATGCAACAGAGGGTGATAAAATCAAAAGCACTTCTCTGGCAGTATGCGAACAACAAATACAGATATCCTCTTCACAGATGAGAATATTTTTGCCAATGAAGAGTTGTTTAACTGCCAAAACGATCAGGTATGCCCTGGATGGTTGTACAGCACATGCTATAGCACCCAGGATTCAGATAGATAATCAACCTGCGTCAGTCATGGTTTGGTGGTGGTGGTGGGGGGGATGTAACAGGGGTATCCAAGTTGCATTTCTCCGTGAAAGAGATCAAAACCTCCGTCAAAGTGTATCAAGATACTATACTGGAACCTGTGGGAACAACACCTTGTTTCACAGTAGATGGTGGACCTTCCAACAGGACTCAACCTCTACACACAAGGTGAGGATTACACAACATTTTTTGGAAGTGAATGTGCCCGTGCCTGACCACATATCACAATCTGGAAGTCCCAATTTGAATCTAGTGGATTTCAAATTGTGGTCAAAGCTTGAGAGTAGCCTGCAAGAAATGACACCTCAAATCACCAACCTGAAGGTGGATTTGGAACAAGCAGTGGCAGCATTTCCACTGGATGTTGTGCATGCTGCCATCAATATGTGGCCTCACAGACTTCAGACATGCATAAAGGCAAAAGGAGGGGTCATTTCAAACAATGAGTGCCAATATATGCACATTATACATATGGTTTGTACATGCTGAAAGCTATAAATGATTTACTGACAGATTAACCACCTTACCAGCCATTATGGATCAAATACACATCCTCATAAGCTTCATATCCATCATATATTTCAATGTAATATCAATGGTATTACGATTTTAATATGCACTTCGCATCCATGACAACCTTGACGTCTATAGACATCTTGGCCGGTAGTGTGGTTAAAGGGTTATGTACTGTTCAAGTTTTAACAGTATTTATGGCTAGACTGTATACAACTGTGCACCTATTCAAGGTGTATAGATGTACTACAGTATTTAATCAGATTGTGCCAATTTTAATTTGGGTTCAAAATCACTGGTTTATTTTGTTAATGAAATTATACTGTGAGAAAAGTAGAATTCATTTAAAAAAAAGAAAAAGAGATGTCTATTACATTTAATACTGTCTGTTACATATAAATTAACAATTCTATTTAAACTGTATTACTTTCAGTATGAACCAAAATCATAGAATACTGAGTGAATGTTGATTAAGTCTACCAGTTTCTTATGCTCTATGCTGCACTTCACCAGGAATAAATGTTTTAGTTTAAAAAACTTATATTAGCAGATTGATTCCTAATACATAAACTGACAAAGATTGAATTGCCATTAAAATCTCAGAAAGATAAACATATGCTGAGATTTCAATGATTCACTGCTGAGCTGTACTATGTAATGTCTATTATAACTTAGTTCTCAGCTTCTTAGGTAATGGTCTTATGTATACTGATTGTAAGTTATTTAAAAAAAAGGCCTCGATTTTTGTTACATTATATTGAACAATATGATATTTCAGTGGCTTCTTTGAATTTGCAAACATATCTAAATTCAATATATTGCATTCTTGTGAGTTACAAAGTACCTAATGTTTTTCATTGGTAGTATGGGGGAAAAAAATATAAACACACACACACCTGGTCTCTTAAGTAGTGAATCAGATTGTTTCAGTGATCAGGGCATCGTGGAGATGTCATCAGCATGAGAGCAATTTTTAAGTCATACTGCTCCTATAACATTAGCAATTTTATTAAGTTTATTCTTTTTTTTTATGTTTGGTAAGGTCATATAAGAAACTGCACATTCAAAGTCTATATTTTCTTCTATGTGCAAAGACATTTGATGACTCCTGTAAAATGCAATTATTGACAGTCTTTAGATTTAAGCCATTCTTTAGGAGTACTTCCCTGTAGTAATCCATATCTTTTTTTTTGTTGTTGTTGTTGATACCACATGATAAGGTGTATGCTCCTGTCTTTGAGGGTAATTATGACATCTTACTTCTTGGCAAGATGATGGTAGGAAGTATATAAATATCTTCCAGTGAATTTTAATACTGAGAAAGACAGTTTGTATCATCAGTAACTGAGATTTGTATATAGAGAAAGTAAGTGTCCTGTTTTTTTTTTTTGTTTGTTTGTTTCAAATTAAATTTTCTACCAGTTTTTTTTTTTTTTGTGGTTCCACAATGGAATTAATACCACACAAAACACCAACCATAGAAGCTTATAATTGTTGTAGCATGTATTAATGGAGTCATTTGTTCAGATCATACACAAATTTGAGACCTTACATGTAAAACAGGAACGGTTTCTAAACAGGCAGTATGTACTTAAAATGTGCAGAAGCAATGATATTATACCTAAGTTTTTTAAGAATAAGAAATCACTTTTGGCTTAAGAAAAAAAAAGAATATATATCAAAACCGAAGCTAAATCAAATCACTAACTGAAAAGAGAAACGTATGTATAATTGCCTAGATATACCGATTATAACATATTCCCCCCCCCCTTCTGATGCTATGATCAAATTAACTCTGTCCTTTCACATGCTACTTGAGAAAGTTGCATGTGAAAAATTTGAGCTGTTGTCCTGCAACAGCTCAAATTTTCTTTCACTATTTCAAATTTCCTATTCCACTCCTGTTACAAACAAAAAAAAAAAAAAAAAAACACTGTTTGCACTGCTACAGGAAAGAACTGCTAATACTAGGCAAGAATTATCTGAAATAGATAAAGTTCATACACTTACCATTCA
Organism: Typopeltis vanoorti; assembly: GCF_054136105.1. Lineage (NCBI taxonomy): Eukaryota > Metazoa > Arthropoda > Arachnida > Uropygi > Thelyphonidae > Typopeltis > Typopeltis vanoorti. The sequence goes on from NC_143554.1 coordinate 33,765,030, forward strand.
AAAATGGCTAATAGGCTACCTATGAGAATTCACAGATCTTCAAGTCAAACAGCACAAAATTTCACTATGATGTCAACTTATTTTCCAAGGTATAAACCTTGGAAAATAAACTGACAAATCTAATGAGTGAAAAAATACACCAATAAGCAGACTGGTCCACTGATAAAGTTGTCAACTTATTTTATCCATCCACGCTGTAGAGATAAAATTATTAGATTTAGAATTAATCAAGATTACTTGTGTTCTCCACTGCATTCACTGGAATTCTGTGAAGACCTTTTTCTGTATTCAGCTTGATGGTATATTATTTGGCACTATGGCACCGTAGCCTTTAGGTCGAATACTGTGCTCAGCTTGAAAGAGTAAGTAATATACCATCAAGCTGAATACAGAAAAAGGTCTTCCCAGAATTCCAATGAATGCAGTGAAGAACACAAGTAAGCTTGATTAATTCTAAACCTAATAATTTTATCTCTACAGCATGGATGGAGCATAAAAGGCTTATTTAAGATATTAACATACTATTTATTCAATGACACTGGGAAGGCATTTGCCATTCTGATAACTGAATGGTTGGTACTAGAAGTCAGGGTTTTGTTCAAAGTTATATTTCAGCCCCCCACCTCCTCCCCAATAAAACAGAATTTGCAAATTAAAATGAAATTAATTTCAAGAAATTTTCATTTATTTAGTGTATAAATACAATATATACATGTGTACATAAAAATAGAGCATCCAAAAAAAATTTTTTTTTTCCAATTATCACAAAAAAATTAGAACACAATTCAAACCTGCTTTGATGCACCACTCATGATGCAGTATGTCAGAGCAAGTGGCTAATCAGTTGAGTTTACTTTCATCTTTTTTTATTGCCTTACTGTTTATTTTAAGCCGTGCAATCTATGAAGTCAAGTTTTATTTCATGAATAAGAACATTATATAAAAATTTACTATTATTTATCCTCTTGAAATAGTGCCCCTCCTGATCAGGTGCCTTTTTGTGCAGGACACAACCTGCATGGGACGGCTCTGCTAGAAGTTGGTTGATGTGCAAGGGCTGGTTAATTGAAAGAGTCATTGTTTTGAAGGTCAGAAAAATGGTCAATGCTTTTTGTGCCTGCTGGCACATAAAGGCTCAGAGAGGAACAGATGGTTTTCAATCTGCTCCTGTCCCTCGCAGCTGCTCGTTTCTACCCAGCTTGCCCATCCTGCCTCATTAATTTTGGATTCCATCATTCTTCTTCAAGTTATATTCTTTTCCAACCTCTAGAGCATCTCCCATCTGGTGCCCAACTCAAAGCTACTTGGGGAATTCTGCTTATCCCCATGCATAGAACATGACCAGTCCATTTCCATATTCTTAGGTGAATCTCTAGATCTACTGATAGATCTACTGGAGAAAGTTTTCTTTAAAAGTTCCTCGTTAGTGATTGTATTTGGCCAGAAAATTTTTTTAAATTCTTCTTAAACATTTGTTTTGAAAAATATCTAATTTTTACTTTGTGCCTTGGTAAATTTCCAAGTTTCCGAGGGATATGGTACTGCTCACACAATAGATCTATAGATATTAATTTTCACTTTAACTGTAAGATTTGATGGTTTCCATAATTTATTTAATAACTTGAAACAGTTTTGTGCTTTAGCAATTCTTTGTAAAACGTCTTTGTCGGTGTTGCCTTGTTTATTTATTATTGATATGAGGTATGTAAAAGTATCAACATCTTCAATTGTTTCATTTTTTAAATTTAATTTCTTTATTTGATTTTTCATTTATTTGCATGACCTTGGTTTTCTTCTTGTTTATATGAAGATCCACAGTTTCTGCACAATGAGCAAAGTCATCAGTTTTCAGCTGTAAGTCATTTAACTCATCAGCAAAATTAGTCTTCCAGTGAGGATGTAAAGTTCCAACATATTCCTCTCTGTTGATGATTAACTGAGTATTTCATAATCCAATCAATTAAGATTATAAATAATAGCTCAGATAGAACACATCCCTGCCTTAACTCCAATTTCTATGATAAAGAAGTCTAAGTTTTCCATCTACTTCCATGCAAGACTTCCAAAAAAACGTTTTTTTTTTATATATTTTGTTATATTTATATATATTAAAGGTTATATTTTGTTATATAACCTTTGTAATTTGGTAGTAGTTGTGTTAAGATCAACTTTTAACATTTCGGTATCAATATTGTCATTTCCGCATGCTTTGTTAGACTTTAGTGCCTTCAGGGCATCTTTGACTTTGCTCAATGAAATCTCATCTTTGGAAATGTTCAAAGTGAGTGTTACACTAGTTGTAATATTCTGCACCTCTTGAGACTCTGTATTTACCTTTACAATCAAGGGTTCATCAAAATACTCCCTCCATCTTGCTTCAATTTTAGAGTCAATCATCAAAAACTTTCCTTGTTTGTCTCTAATGGAGGAAGCAGTTACTTTTTATTTTTATTGTTACCACTGATTTATTTTATAATCTGATAAAGTTGTCTAATCTGTCCATTTTCTGCAGCATGTTGCGCTTCTTTTGCTAATTCATCAATATTTTCTCTTGTCGACTCTTTTATTTAGTTCATTATAACGATTGCTATATACTTTATGTAATCCTTCTGAATTTGTATTGTTCATTAATAAATTGAATCTTCTTTCTCTCTTCTATGATCTTCCAGTTTCTGCAGTTAACCATTCTTTGTTTTTCTTTCGTTACCAATTACATCTGCAGCAACTTCATTGTAGGCATAGCAACTTCACTGTAAGCAGTGTCAATGCATGGTCTCAACGGCTGTGTTGATGCTTCCATTCTAGTGGCCTCATCACAAAAGCAATCACACTATAACAGTATGAAAGCAACTCCAGCTAGCACTGCCTTTCAACATGCAAGGCACAAATAGTATTGTTGCAGTAGCTAGACAGGACTATGACTACAAGGCAATCAGTCTTGATCTCACATGAAGACCCTAAAGATGTTCAGTTCTTAATATGTGGTATACGAACTGTAAGATGTTCAAGTTCATGCATTTACCACAGTATGACCATTAGCAATACTTCCCACTACTTAATTAATTCTACAGACTGTATTATTAATATTATTGCTAGATTGTTTGCAACTCGCTAATGCCAGTCAGGGCTGGCCAGTTAAACTTGCACCTCTTTCTGTGTTTTCTTTAGTTGCCAAGTACATGATCCATGTTCTCTTCTTAACCTAGATTACTCTAACCTACATACTACCTTATGTCTAGCTTAACCTATGTTATTTCTAGTTGCTATATCCTCACCTACTCCTATGTGAGAACATCATCATCAAATTCCTGCCATGTACCCTCAAGGGGGGGTGTACAGGATATGATAGTACTACATGAAAAAAATTACATCATTATTAATTTCCTATCTACAATTTTCCTGCAAATCAGTCTGTTACTTGTTCAAGACTCCAACATTATCAAAACTTATATTTCTATCGTCTAAAGCACTTTGTACTGTATCAATCCACCTATATCTTGGTCTTCCTCTGGGTCATTTTGCTGCCAACCTGGCAGAGAACACTTCTTTTGCTAATCTTTCCTCGCCCATTCTGTTTAAGTGACCATACCACCTGAGATTAGCTCTGCTAACGCATTCCTGGATGCTGACAATGTCAAGCTCTTTCCTAATATCCTCTTTTTTAATATGATATTGCCATTGATGCCATCTGTTCACGCCTATAATCTTTCTCAAGACTCTCATATCTGTGGTCTCTAGTCTTTGGTCAAGTGTTTTACTTCTGACCCAGCTCTCAGATCGATAGGTTAAAACTGGTTTGAACACTGTCTTGTATACAGCTAATTTAGTGTTCCAACTAATTTCTCTCTTATTCCATATGAATTTATTCAATTGACTTCCCACCATACCAGCTCTGCTGATTCTGTTGTCTATTTCTATATTTAATTTACCATCTTCAGTAAAAATTGTGCCTAAGTAGCTGAAATGTTTTACTTGTTCCACAGGTTCTCCATTCACAACACAGTTGACATTTTCAATGATTCTGCCTATTTTCATTGTTTTTGTCTTTTTATTGCTGACCTTCATACCATATCTATTACAACAGCTATTCAATTTAGTCAGAGAATCTTGCAGACTTGTAGCAGATTTATTTAGAAGTATCACTTCATCCGCATAAAGCAAAGAGCTGACATTAACATCTCCAATTCTGATATCATGTTTAATACCACTTTCCTTCATAATGTGATCCATATAGATAATGAATAACAGAGGGGATAACGTACATCCTTGTCTCACACCAGATTTAACATTAAACCATCTTCCTGTACTTCCTTCAATTCTAACTGCTGACTTACAACTCAAATAAAGACCAAGTATTGCTTGATATAATGCCCCATTGACACCATATAACTGCAGCGTATTAAATAGCTTCTCTCTTGGCACCTTGTCATATGCCTTTTCCAGATCAACGAAACTTAAATACAGATCTTTGTTATATTCCCATGCTTTCTCGACTATTTGTCGTAAAGTGAAGATCTGATCCTGACAGCCTCTATTTGGCCTGAATCCAGCTTGTTCTTCACCAAGCTTTTCTTCCACAATTCTTCTCAACTGTTTCTCAAGTATACTTGCATAGATCTTGCCAGGAACACTCAGTAGGGAAATACCTCTGTAATTCTCACATGCAGTTTTATTTCCCTTTTTATATATGGGTACTATGAGAGCTCTATTCCAATCTTCAGGAATTCGTCCCTCTGTCCAGGCTTTCTGAACTATGCAGTGCAGCCACTGTAAGACTATTATACCATCATACTTCAGCATTTCTGGTCGAATATCATCTACTCCTGCTTCCTTTCAACATTTCAAGCCATTGATGGCTTTTTCTACTTCAAGTATGGATATGTATTCCTGACTGCATGCCTGGTCAGTGTTTTTTACCACTGTGCTGTCATCACTGCTTGTTTCATTTAGCAGTTTTTCAAAGTAATTACTCCATACTTCAAGGATATCTTTTTCTCCCGTTTTCATGTCACCTTTATCATCTCTAATTCCTTTTACAGCACTCTTTCCTCCATTCTTAAGCTTCTTCAACAACCTCCAGAATATTTTGCCACCTTCTTGATATTTATTTTCTATATTCTTGCCAAAGTCCTCCCATGACTTATGTTTAGCTAGTTTTACACACTGTTTAGCATTCTTGCATTTGTCTCTATATTCTCTAAGAGCACAAGCTGACTTATTTGATAGGAACTTTTGGTATGCTTTCTTCTTTTCCTTCACTGCCTCTTTAACTTCCTGTGTCCACCAGGGAGTTCTGATTTTTTTATCCTTACAGACAACCTCACCACATGCCTCTCTGGCAGAATCAATCAATGTTTTCTTCAGAGTTTGCCACAGAATCTCCAAGGTTTGATTCCTGTTCTCAAACTCTTTCATTTTTTCTTCAATAATCTTTGTGTATTTTAGTCTACAGTTCACATCTGAGAGCTGCTCAACTTTTATTCGCTTTAAAACTTTCTTATTATTCTTTTCAATATGAAATTCAATTTTATCCTGCTCAAGACTAAATAGTGATCACTTCCAATTTCAAATCCTCTGTACACTCCGGTGTCCTGCACCAGGGAGAAAACATCACTATCAACAATAACATAGTCAATGAGACTTTTCTTATTCCTAGCCTCTTCTCTCCATGTGAATTTGTGCACATTTTTATGTTGGAACATGGTGTTAGTAATAACCAGTCAATGTCCTCAGCAGAAATCCAACAGATATTTGCCATTATTATTAGCTTTGCTCTTTTCTCCAAATTTTCCCAAAATATTTTTGTATGTCTCACAATCATTTCCTACTTTGCTATTTAGATCCCCAACAAGGACCAACTTTTCATTTTTCATTGTGTCAGTTGCTTTTTCTAAAGCCTCAAAAAATTCCTCCACTTCTACCTTAGTAGAACCTTCTGTGGGACCATAGGCACAAATAAGTCTCATTGTCCAGTTCCCCATTCTCATATTTGCCCACATTACTCTACTTGAGACTGCCTACCATTCAAGAAGATTAGCTTCGCAATTTGTGTTGAATACTATGGCTACCCCTTCTTTTCCTTGATTGTCATTGCCTGAATATAACATTTTGTATTTATTGCTCAGAAAGATCTCACCAGTTTTGGTCTTTTTTGTTTCAGTCACCCCTATTATGTCGATCTTGTACTTATCTAATTCCTCAGCTAGCTCCATTTCTTTGCCATTCAGGCTTCTTACGTTGATAGTACCGATCTTTAACTCTGGTGATGTTGAGTTGGGGTTTATTTTCAGATTTGTTCTAGTAGCTGACTTTTCGCTGTTCGCCCTGGTTCCCTGGCAAAAACAATGGGGGCCTTGTTTAACCGGGCGACGCCCCAGCCGGCATGAAATTTTGTCATGCTGTACCATCATTCTATATTTTGGTTTAACCAATAAGAATACAATTTGGTCGGCTAAATCCCAAATTGCCAGCCCATCCTCGTCCATTCAGTATCCAAGTAGATACCCAACAGGGTGCACCACGAGAAGGTGAGGATTGGACATTAGGTCAGAAGCCCTGGTCGGTTCTCCACACTCCTTTAAAGGCTATGTGGAGGTCTCCTCTCAGTTATACAGCTTTGACCCTTAAGCACCCCTGACCCTTAAGCACCCCCTTTCATTATATATACAGGGTGTTTCAAAAGGGTGTATACAACTTTGTAGGAGAACAGAGAATAACTCGGAAAACGTACAAAAGCTGCACGAGTGTCATAACGAAACATCAATTTTTGGTCGTGTAACTTTATTACCAAATGACAACACTAGATATCATGATACATACACCATTTGAAAAGGGTGACTTTCAATGGTGCAGAGCGAGCATGTTGTGGGTTTTGGTTTGAGGAAACGAAGTCTGCAACACAAGTTCAGAGTAATTTCTGCACGCAACACAGCAAAGAACCTCCTAGAATGTGCAAAATCTACATGTGGCACAAGAATTTTGTGGGAATAGGCTGTTCTGTGCATCATTCAAGGTCTACGGGAATGCTGCTGCTGCTTCCAATGCTGTTGTGGTAGAAGTTTGGGATAATAAGTAAAAGTAAAAGTTGGTTGACTTTCCAGAGAAGCCCTGTAAAGTCAACCAAGCAATGGGCGTCTCATCAAATTGGAATTCATGTGACTGTGTGGTGTGTTTTATGACAGCATCTACATTTAAAGCCCTACAAATTTACTCTTGATCAGTAGGATAGAACAAGATGAGGACTTTTTGTACACAATCGCTTTCAGTGATGAGTGCACTTTTCATATAAGTGTGCAAGCAGATGCTCACAACTGCAAAATTTGGGGAAGTGAAAACCCACATTCCATCATGTTCTCAATACCCCAAAGGTTAACGTTTATTGCACCATAAGCAAGTAGAAAGTGTATGGACCCTTCTTTTTTTTTTTGGAGTATACCATTACTGGTGGTGTGTATCTGTACATGCTACAAGGGGACCTAATACCACAACTGGACAATGATGACCACAACAGACACTTGCATTTCCAGCAAGACAGAGCACCTCCTCATTACCTGACAGACATAAGGTCGTACCTCGACACCTATTTTCCAGGCAGATGGATTAGTTGAGAGGTACCTGTAGCATGGCTACTGCGTTCCCCCAACCTTACACCGAAAGATCTAATGTTTGTACCACCACTAACATCCAATTTGGATGAGCTGCATTCCAGAATTACTACTGCCATTGCTGAAGTTATGCCAGATATGCTCTGCTGCGTGTGGCAGGAAATTGATTAGAGATTACACTTGGATAAAGGATTAAACTAAATTTATTATAGTCTAACCAAGTGCAAAATAAACTTCCAAAATAAAGACTGTGAACTTGCTGCCTCAGTATGATAGGATAGAACCAAGAAGAAGGGCTACGATTGCCAATGAGAACATTGTGCATGTGTAGAGTGAATTTGATGAACATAAGGACCTGTATTATGCCTGTTGGAGTTACGTGCTTGGATAAGGTTTTGTTCAGCAAATGGTTGAAAGTGTGCAACACCAGGGAAACTAGATATGTTGAAGAGTGGGTGGGGGAACAATCAAGCATATGTCTAGCCACCCCAGGGAGAGATAAGTATGAGTGCAGGAATGATTATAAAAAAGCCGGGTGCAGTATCCCAGATGTTGAAATGCATGTAAATGAATGACCATGTATTTACATGCATAAATGAATGCATGTAAAAGTATCAGAAATAAAGGAGAGGAGTTTTTAGCATCGGTCAGCTCAACTTGGCCAAATATTATTGGGAACAACGAGACGTGGTTGTCACAGAATGTAGTTACAGGGATAGAATGTAATGGATATTGTATTTTCAGAGAAGACAGGAGAAATAGGGCAGGAGGAGGAGTATTAGTAATGACAGATGAAGAACTTCAACCAACAAAAAATAGAAGTTAAGGAATATTGTAGATGTGATGGAAATGGTTTGTTTGATTGAGGCTGTCTGATGTGAGATAAAGGCCAATAGGACAAAATATATTGTTGGCTGCTGTTTCTACCCCCCCCCCCAGCTACAGAGCTGGGGAAGGGTAGATTTTTCTCTCATAGGGTGGTACATGATTGGAAGTTGTGAGTGCAAGTAGTGTGAATAAATTCAAGAATAAATATGATAGCATGTGACCTCCCTCGATGAGTCTCTGACTCCCTGGAGGTCTCTCTCTCTTAATAATAATAATATATAATATATATACAGAGTCCGTCAAAAGAATGTATACACAGTGTATAAAAATTGTAATACTAAATTTATACAGACATCAAGGGATGAATATAAAGTTACCTTTCATCATCATCATCATGCATATCAAGGATTTAGGCCTAGCGTGGCCTGGTTCCGGCCTTAGAAGTCATCGTTGAATCGTTTAAGAGGATGTTGTGGTTTTCTTTTTCCTAATGGCTTGTACTTTTGTTTTGGTAATCTTTCTATTTTCATTACTATTTTTTCTATTACTGGTTCTTGCTTTAATTCTTTCATAATTTCTTCGTTTCTTTTGTGATCAAATAGAGTATACTTTGCAGTTTTATTCATAAACTTCATTTCTGCGTGTTACATGACAAGTTACCTTTGACTTCTACAATTACAAGAGGTGCTCAAAGTGGTTACTGGTTACCATTAGTGTCCAGACACTTATTATTATGGCAAACTACTACTTGGGCAATGTTGGCCAAAGTGTCCAGTGGGATTGCTGCACATGGCATTTCAATTTCTTTCCAAAGGGAAACCAGTGTAGCTGGTTTTCTATGATACACTACATCCTTTAGAGTTCCCCCATATATAGAAGTCCAAGGGTAAATCAGGAGAACGTGGGGGAAACTCAACAGTACCTCTTCATCCTATCCACTGTCCTTGCAAACTCTCATCGAGGCAAGCGCTCACATCTCAGTGGTAGTACGCCATCTTGTTGGAAGAGAAATTGATCATTCCCATGAAGTGCATGAATGGCAGTAAAATGGATGTGCACAACATGTCTGTGTACTTCAACAACATTCTCAAATTTGAAATACCACTTTAAAATGGTCTTGCATTCCTCGAACGACAATCGTGCCTCAGTCATTTTGTTTGACTGTCCTACTGGTCACGTGTTGATGCTAGTATTCATGTGAGTAACGACATCTTTTGAGAGAACATCGTACTACACATTGCTACCATAATTTGATCCAACTGCAAAAAAAGTCCATAGATGACATGTTAAAATGTGTATACATTTTTTGATGGACTCTGTATGTGTTAGACGTTTTAATGAGTTGATTTTTTTAAGAATACGATTTGATTTTTTATCTAATAAACAGATAATACATGTATTAAAATTTTAAATAAAAATAAAATTGTTATTTACATGAAAAATTTCATGCATAATTTGTGCATCTTATACTGTGAAGAATATACATACATATATATATATATATATTTTTTTTTTTTTTTTTTTCAAATGTGTTTTATAAGACGAAAAATAAGGTATATTCTTGTTTTCATTCCCATTTTACATTATTGCAAGCAAACAAGTTCACACATGAAATATATTAACAACAAGGCTATTTATATATTTACTCTTGTAAGGTAAAATGGGAATGAAAACAAGAATAGAATTTCTTGTCAATTATAATATATATTAATTATAAATTATAAGTTCAGGAGAATGCAGACGACATGATTAAAGAAATGGCACACTTGTATGTAGTCTTTGACAGGACAAAGAGAAAGACCAAAAGAAAGCAGGGATAGCACGAGATCAGCTGAATCGAGAAGAGAAAAAAATAAATGAAATAAATAGCATAAGCAGATAAATTTTATGGTGGTTCTACACAAAAGTGCTATGCTACAAAATCTTTATTTCCCTGGTGCAAAAATTAATATTAGTAATGCTGTCTGAATGTAAAAAGGGAAGGCGAAAGAATTGATTTGGCTGGATCCGATGAATCAAGAGGCGAGAAGTATTGTATGAGGGAGGATGAGAAAGAGTTATTAGAAAAGCAAAAAAGAGGAGTGAGGAGGTGAACTCAGAACAAGGGTGATGATAGCTTAATGAATCAATATGCATATTGCGCATAAGGAATGATGTAGTTTGTGGACATATGATGAGAACTTTGTTCACAGAGAGTGGAAGTGAAAAGTCAGGAAAACTAACGAAATTAGGACAGATGCAGATGGGCGAGTGCAAAGACACCCATAAAGTGAATGAACAAAAAATGCAGAATCTAGTCTCTCGGACTACAATATCGAATGGAGTAGTCAATTCAGGATGTAAAGATAGTTGGAGGCCTAAGGGGATGCTACAGTTTCTATATGTAAATGTCATATCCCCCACATGCACGGAGGGCACAGAGATCAGACATACGTCAGTTTACAGGTCAAAGTTAACCCTGTGAGAATGGCCAGTCCTCAGCAGAGTGCCAGCAGCATCAAACGATTGATCCCTTCCAACCACTAACCACGCTCAGACTTGCTTAACATTTCTGCGTGAGCATTAGTAGAGACTCTACCAAATGACCAACCTTTGCTGACACAGCTTCCATATACTAATGCCAAAAGCATCATGAATAAGAAAGAAGAGATTTTGGCATTGGTTAATGCAGCCACAAATTATAGGCATTAGTGAGACTTGGCTAAAAGCAGATGACGTTGTTATAGGGACAGAATGTGATGGATTTAGTATTTTCAGGGAGGATAGAGTAGCCAGGAGGGGGGGGGGGGAGTTATGTACTGCTGATGATAGCAGATGAATTACACCAACAAGAGTAGAAGTTAGTCAGGCAGATGGTAGTTGTTTTGAGTCAATCTGGTGTGAGATTGAGGCCAACAGGACAAAATATAAAACTGATTGCTACTATAAGATAGGGCACACCAGGGATGATGAGGAAGCCATGCATTAGCAGATTAGTACAATGAGTGCAAGTCAAGTAATTATTATGAGGCACTTCCGAGTCATAGATTAGGAGGAAAGATCACAAGGCAGGAAGGAAATGGAATTTATACACTTACTAAGAGATAATTACTTAAAGCAGAATGTGATGGAGGGAACTCGGAGTATGAGAATGTTGGATCTAGTTATAGGATCAGAAGCCCTGTCCATAATTAAAGTAGCTACATTGCATCCAATTGGAGAAAGCGATCATGTGGTCTTGACATGGGAGGTAGCAAAACACAAGTTAAGAAGGGGTATATGTAAAACTACAAGGCAGATTATAATACACTTAGGAGATAGCTTGAAGCAGTACCATGGCATAAAGATCTGCAAGGTAAGAATATTTGCAGTGTATGGGAGATAGTCAAGGGGTATCTGGAGAAAGCAATATCACATTGTATATCCAAGGTCAGGAGAGTAAATCGGGTAGGAGTTAGATAGATGAGTTATATTATTAGGTATAAGCTGCAATAAAAGAAAATGTTGTGGAGGGTATATATAAGAAGAAAGGTGACCAGCATGGTCACCTTTCTTCTTATATACCTTATATATTATATTATATATTATATTCTTTTTACTATATACCTTATATATTGCTGAATTTTGCAACGTGGAATTTCCATGTAGTATCCTGTGAAAATTTCACAGGATACAACATGGAACTCTGTTAAATGGAAGTCTAAATGAAAAATATAAAAAAAATGAAAATAATGATTTGCAAATTTCAAATTCAAACGTGACAAATTTCAAAGAAAACCTGCAGAACATTTCTGAAAATACTTTTCAGTATAACGATCCTGCTACATGGCCTTTCCCATTAAACTCTGCAGTTTGCAATTATATTTTATCTTCAGATTTATTAGAATGTACGAGAGATGAAAGTACTGATTTCGTTTATCCCAAAGACACAGAAAATCGATGTTTTTTAGCATCAACATATTATAGAATAACTCCAAACGGCGAAAAATATTTACGAAAATGGCTTATTTATTCAATGAATGCCAACAAAGTATTTTGTATTTGCTGCAATTATTTTACTCTAAGAAAGTAACTTCAGCCTTAGGATCAGTTGGGTACGAGATTTCAGAAAAGTAAAACAATAGATGAAGAAATGCAGTCAGTCATTGTTAAAGAACGAGAGCACTGGAAAAATGTATTGAAAAGGCTGGGTGATATTATATTATTTTTATCAACCCATAATTTGGCTTTCCACAGTTCATCAGATCGGTTGTATACTCCAAATAATGGCAATTTTTTGGGTTTGATAGAATTATTGAGTAAATAAGATGTCATTATGCACGAACATGTACGTCGCATTTTGTCGAAGGAAACCCACGTAACATATTGCATCAAAACTATTCTAAACGAAATAATTTCTCTTTTGGAATCAGCTGTTTGTGATGATATTGTTAAGCGTGCCAAAGAAGCAAAATACTTTTCAATTATTTTAGATTGCATCCCAGATAAAGAACAACTTTCTTTTACTTTACGATTCGTATTAACAGAGTCTATTTTAGTTATTCAAGAAGAACATTTTGTTTCATTCTGTGAAATCAATGAATCTACAGGAGAATCATTATATGATAAGATCATTAAGTTGCTTTTAGATTTAAAATTAAATATTAATGATATCAGAGGACAGGGCTATGACAATGAGTCCAATATGCGAGGGAAAAATAAAGGTGTTCAAGCTCGTTTACGACAAGTAAATCCCTGAGCATTTTACATACCTTGTGGCTACCATTCTTTAAATTTAGTTATAGGAGATGCAGCAATGTCTTGCCCACAATCTGTTTCATTTTTTGGTGTTATTCAACGGCTTTATACATTATTTTCAGCATCTGTTGCTAAATGGAAAATTTTAACTGATAATGTACCAAATTTCACTGTTAAAGCAGTATGTGAAACTCATTGGGAGAGTCGTATTGAATGCATAAAGTCAGTTAGGTATCAGAATGTCGAAATTCATGATGCACTGATAATACTTAGTGAAAATTCAACCGATGCAGCCACCAAATCTGAATCTTTAACACTAGCAGAAAAACTTAGCGATTATTCCTTTTTAGTTATGTAATTGACGTGGTATGACATACTTCATCAGTTAAACATAGTTAGCAAATCAATGCAAACAAAAAAGTATGGATTTAAAAACGGTTATAAATTTATTGAAATCATGTATGGAATTCATTATACAATATTGTACACTAGAATTTGAAAGTGCTTTGACTCAAGCTGAGGAATTAGCAAAGCTTTTAGGAACAGAGCCAATATTTACTGAAAAAATAATAATTCGTAGGAAGAAATTTAGTTATGAATCTGAAGACACTCTTGTTACTGTTGATGAGAGAACAAAGGTTAGAATAACGATATTCAACATCATTTTGGACACGATATCAACATCTCTTGAAAAAAGATTTGAACAAATAAAAACATACGAGTAAAATTGGAGTGTTCTTTTTAATATAACTAAAATAGGCGATTTAAACGAATTAAAAAAACAATGTATGGATTTGCATTCAATTCTTCATCATGAAAATAATAGTGACATTGACGGGAACAAGCTCTTTGAAGAAATTAAATCTCTAAACAGTTTACTTCCGGAAAACATCAATTCGCCATTGGAAACTTTTACAATTTTTGAAAACAAATAATTTGCAGAATATAATTCCAAATACGTGGGTTGCATTGAGAATTCTGCTGACGATTCCTATTACAGTAGCAACAGCTGAGAGAAGTTTCAGCAAATTGAAACTTATCAAAACATATTTGCAATCAACAATGGGGAGTGAGAGATTAAATTCATTAGCCTTACTATCTATTGAAAATGCAGTTGTTCAGAAAAGACATTAGTGAAAGAATAAACACTTTCGTAGATTTAAAATCAAGAAAATATGTAAATTATAATTGATAAAATCAAAAGTAAAACCCATAATATTTTTAATAACCAATAATTTAGTATTTTTTTTTTGTATGTACTATTTTATTTTTTTTGTTAGTGAATAGAAATGATAAGTAGAAATCTTGAAGGTATGAAATTATTAATCATTTGAGAAAACCTATACCTACTTACAATCAGGAAGTGTTAAATATTTAAAAAAAACCTTGGGGCACCAAAGAAGGAGTTTGCCCAGGGTGTAAAATTGTCTTAGTCCGGCCGTGGGAACTGTACTACAGGAAATTGATAAAACCAGGTATTTGTGGGTAATAGTAGGTGGAGAGTTGGAGTTTAAGGGCATATTGCTGAAGTAGCCAGGGTATCTCACAGGATTACTTAGTTATTGAAGAACACACTAACAAGCAGAGATAAGGGAGTTATCTTTCTTTTTTATAAAGCCTTGATATGACCACATCTGAACTACTATGCTTAGGTCTGGTCACCTAGGTTTCTTAGGGATGAGGAAGTGGTGGGGAGGATTCAGAGGCAAGTGACCAATATGGTGTGAGTGGTCTGTGGAATGCTCCCTATGAGGATAGACTAAGCCATAGGTTGCAAAAGTCAATACGCAGAAAAGGGGGGGGGGGTTATATGATGGAAACATTTAAGTTACTTAAATGATATTATAAGATTAATGCAGGAGACATGTAGCACTTGGCCAGAGAGGGAAGAACAAGGTCATTTTTCTGAAAGCTGGATAAAAGTGTGGGGACTAGATTTTTTGCTTGGAAAGTGGTGAATGAATGGAATGAGTCAGTTGTGAGTGCTTTGTATGTTAATGGTTTTAAGGAGAGGTACAACAGATATGCTGATAGTTTTGGTCTCCCATGATAAGTCTTAAGACTCCATGCAGGTGTCCATGCAATAATAATAATAATAATAATATAAGCAGTGCTTTTTTTTTGTACATCAGGTGCTGGTACTCACCTTTGCTAACAGGAAAAACTGAAACTTAAAAGGAAATGAAATGAAAACAGAATTATTTACTATTGTAATTCATAGTAAAATAATGTTTTCTAATACAGACAAAAAAAATTAAGTATATAAAGCACAGAGTTTATAAAGTATAAATGTATCTTACAAATTCATGAAAAATAAGTAAAACGCAGGTATCCCTTGATTAATGCGATTAAATAATCCCTCAATGTTACCTCATATATCAAAATCACGTTAATCAAATCTAATAATCAATGGTAAAAATTACAATTTGTCCATGATTGATTACTGTATTAATAATTCATTTTATATAGTACTCTTTTAGATAGTGGCATAGCGGGGAGATTAATGGTCTCCCCGTTAATGGGGAGAAATAAGGGGCGGCACTTTTTTGGGTCTCACCTGAGACACAATTTTATTTGTCGACAATTCTTTTATTTATGTTAACTTAGCAATTTTTATTACTTAATTAATAATTAGTTTTTAACAACTATACTTACAACTAAAATAAATAAAATATAAATATAACAAAACTGTTGCATTTCCCTATAATACTATAATTCAAATTCTTAAAAATAAAACAATAAAACACATGGCAAGGCAATTGCTTTATTAGTTTACTGCCTATATTGTGGTGGCTGCTTCTCAGCAGCGGACACTGCAGATTCGGTACACATTTGCAGAAAAGTATTTTTTTATTTTTTTCCTTCTTCTAATTTTGCTTATAACTAAGGCCTTCAACAGGATTTTGGGGCCCCCGGTAATAATAATATCTCTGTGTTTCTCCGTTATATCAGGGTTTTTGCTTAATCCTCTTTGATGTGTTTATGCAGTGTATAAAAATTAACAAACATGATTTCGTTTTTACCTTAAAAATGCTAAAATCCCTGATTCATCATTAGTTTTTTCTAATCTGTTACACATTTATATTATTTGGCTCGTTATCGAAACCATTGAAAAAATATTTATTATATTCTTTATGTATGATTAGATATGATTAGGGGTGCTAGTATGATGTATGATTAGAGGTGCTTAAGGGTCAAAGCTGTATAACTGAGAGTAGACCTCCACATAGCCTTTAAAGGAATGCGGAGAACAGACCAGGGCTTCTGACCTAATGTCCAATCCTCACCTTCTCATGATGCACCCTGTTGGGTATCTACTTGGATACTAAACAAACGAGGATGGGCTGGCAATTTGGGATTTAGCCGACCAAATTGTATTCTTATTGGTTAAACTAAAATAAAAAATGATGGTACAACATGACAAAATTTCATGCTGGCTGGGGCATCGCCCGGTTAAACAAAGCCCCCATTGTTTTCGCCAGGGAACCAGGGCGAACAGTGAAAAGTCAGCTACTGACCAGGTATGCAGTCAGGAATACATATCCATAATTGAAGTAGAAAAAAAGCCATCAAAGGCTTGAATTGTGGAAAGAAAGGTCGAATATCATCAGGAGTAAATGATATTCGACCAGAAATGCTGAAGTATGGTGGTATAAGAGTCTTACAGTGGCTGCACTGCATAGTTCAGAAAGCCTGGACAGAGGGACGAATTCCCGATGATTGGAGTAGAGCTCTCATAGTACCCATATATAAAAAGGGAAATAAAACTGCATGTGAAAATTACAGAGGTATTTCCCTACTGAGTGTTCCTGGCAAGATCTATGCAAGTATACTTGAGAAACAGTTGAGAAGAATTGTGGAAGAAAAGCTTGGTGAAGAACAAGCTGGATTCAGGCCAAATAGAGGCTGTCAGGATCAGATCTTCACTTTACGACAAATAGTCGAGAAAGCATGGGAATATAACAAAGATCTGTATTTAAGTTTTGTCGATTTGGAAAAGGCATATGACAAGGTGCCAAGAGAGAAGCTATTCAATACACTGCAGCTATATGGTGTGAATGGGGCATTATATCGAGCAATGCTTAGTCTTTATTTGAGTTGTAAGTCAGCAGTTAGAAGTGAAGGAAGTACAGGAAGATGGTTTAATGTTAAATCTGGTGTCAGGCAAGGATGTACATTATCCTCTCTATTATTCATTATCTATATGGATCACATTATGAAGAAAAGTGGTATTACACCTGATATCAAAATTGGAGATGCTAATGTCAGCTCTTTGCTTTATGCGAATGAGTTATACTTCTAAAGAAATATGCTACAAGTCTGCAAGATTCCCTGACTAAATTGAATAACTGTTGTAATAGATATGGTGTGAAGGTCAGAAATAACAAGACAAAGATAATGAAAATAGGTAGAATCATTGAAAATGTCAACTGTGTTGTGAATGGAGAACCTGTGGAACAAGTAAAACATTTGCTGAAATGTTTTACTTGTTCCACAGGTTCTCCATTCAGTAAAAATCGTGCCTAATAGCTGTACTTAGGCATGATTTTTACTGAAGATGGTAAATTAAATATAGAAATAGACAACAGAATCAGCAAAGCGGGTATGGTGGGAAGTCAATTGAATAAATTCATATGGAATAAGAGAGAAATTAGTCGGAACACTAAATTAGCTGTATACAAGACAGTGTTCAAACCAGTTTTAACTTATGGATCTGAGAACTGGGTCAGAAGTAAAACACTCGACCAAAGACTAGAGACCGCAGATATGAGAGTCCTTAGAAAGATTAGAGGCATGAACAGATGGCATCAATGGCAATATCATATTAAAAATGAGGATATTAGGAAAGAACTTGACATTGTCAGCATCCAGGAATGCGTTAGCAGAGCTAATCTCAGGTGGTATGGTCACCTAAATAGAATGGGCGAAGAAAGATTAGCAAAAGAAGTGTTCTCTGCCAGGTTGGCAGCAAAACGACCCAGAGGTAGACCAAGATATAGGTGGATTGATACAGTATAAAGTGCCTTAGATGACAGAAATATAAGATCTGATAATGTTAGAGTCTTGACAAGTAACAGACTGATTTGGAAGAAAATAGTAGATAGGAAGTTAGTAATAATGCAATTTTTTTCATGTAGTACTATCGTATCCTGTATACCCCTTAAGAGTACATGACAGGAATTTGATGATGTATGATTAGTCTAGAGCATGGGTGGACAACCCTTAACATGCCTGCCAAACGTGGCACGCCAACGACTTTTTTTATGGCATGCAACCCATCTTAAAAAATAATTAAAGAAAAAAATACATTTCAAACATTTTCGCTAACACATATTTTTTCTTAATATAATACAATTTTATTAAGTACAGCGATAATAAATAAAAATGCAATAAATACTTAAACCCTACCAACTGTTTCAGTAATAATAAGTAATAAAAAAATTAGAAACAAACATCCTATTTCCAAGCCATATATATCAGTGCGATATACTGATGTACAAGTTTTGTTCAGTTCAGTTGTTGCATTATTCGTCAGCCATGCAGACGTGGCGTGACTCCTTAACCATCATTTGATATATCTTTTCATGTTTCGTAAAGAACGTTTGGATTTTATTACATCATAAGTCATTAAAATATGGATTGGAAGTATTTATTGTCAATTAATATGTTTAACTTATTAAATATGAAAGCAGATTTCCTTTACATTGCCATAAACATACCGTATTTACTCAAATATAACTCTCACTTTTTTCCCCAAAAATTAAAGCTAAAAATCGTGATGCGAGATACATGTGGGGATTTTCGGAATCTAAAGTTTTCAATTTTTTTCGTAAAATCTCCGCATATATTGCAATTGCTATTTGCTGCCTAGAGAGCAGTTTCCTTGTGTGCATCCTACCCAAATAGCGCCATCTGCTTTCCCATTATTTCAAGCAAAAGACTTGAGATATTTAATGAACAATCCTTCATGAATGACTAATGAACAGACAGCTATGGTATTAGGCCAGTAAAGATATGTGCATATGATTGGTGCGGTATTAACAAAAGATGGCACGAGTCAAAGATAAAAGTCAGCAGACAATTTTTGAATTGAAATGCTAATTCTCTTCAACCAAATCCAATACCTAAAATTGCCATAACAATATTCACTATATATTTCTTAGCTTTAACACGTTTACCTATTTTAACACTTTCTGTTGATTTTTATTGTTGCACTGCATTTGAGCTGGGGAGACAGACTCCCACACATCTAGTTTTTAGTGTTTGCCAGTGCAACATATGGTTTTGCTTGAGGCTAAATAACATAGTTTCTGTGGGAAGGGGACATGTGATTCATTAGTTAGTGCCATTTTTATCCCAGCTTTCTCTAATTTCACTATTTGTTGAGAAATATATTACACAGACTGCAAATATTTGTACCTTATTCAGTGATGCAATAAAACGACTTGCTTTTACTTGAGTCGGCAGACATATTAGACATGTTAGTAAGGAGGGCACGTGGTTTGCCACGGGAAGTAGTCACTATCGCCCTGACGTGAACATGATTAAACTTTTTTTTTCTGTGCGAGGTATATGCGAAACTTTTCAATTTCTTTTTTTGCTAAGTAAAATCAGGGGTGTGAGTTATACGCAAGGGCCAGTTATATTCCAGTAAATACGCTAAGTTATTTTTAAAGCTACCATGTGAAATGTATTATCAATATTCAGGATTATGAAGTGTTGTCTGCACATGATTAGATTGCATGCATACCCTTCTCTTTCATTTGAATGTGTGTGTAGGTCGGCTTATAATTGTACTAATTTTTGGTTTGGTTAAACTTAGTTGGTATATGCAGAGAGTGATTATGATGAGATCGAGTCCAAATTATAATTTTTGTCAGTGTCTATATGTCTCTGTCCACATTTTCACACCCCACGATCTGATTTTCATTAATTTTAATTGCTTCCTTATATTTATTTATTTATTTGCTTCCTGCTCTTTACAGATTGAGCAGAATGTCACAACCACCCAGCAAAGAAACGTAGACATTCAAATGAAAAGGATATTAGACAATTTAAAGAATACTGGACTGAAAAAATGTGGCATGATTAAGAAATATAGTAAAGCATTATGCATCTTATGTCCCGAATCAGTTGTTTTGTAATAATTCTTCTGTAAAGAGACATTTTGAAACTGTTCATAAGAAATTAAGTAACAAAAAGTGATGAAATTTATTTCAAGTAGGCCTAGTTCCAATTTAGTTGCTGCTAGTTTTGAGGTTTCAAAAGTTATTGCCCAACGTGGAAAACCACTCAGTGATGGGGAGTATATTAGAGCAGCATGGCTAGAATGTGCTCCATTCCTTTTTGACAATCTTTCAGAAAAGGTAAAAAATATTCAGTGCATTAAAGAATTGTTTGAGTAGAAAAACAATTAAAGATAGAACACGTAAGTTGGAAAGGAATACAGCAGAGTAATTAACAAAAGATTTGGCTTCATGTAAGTTCTTTTCTATTTGTGTTGATGAGAGCAAAGACATTATATCATTAGCTAGGCTGGCAATCTTTGCTCGATTTTGTAGGGATGACGAGTTATGCAAAGAGATGATTAACCTTGTAACACTACCTGAGTGTACGTGGGGTTGAAATATGTAAAGCAGTTAGGAACAAATTATCTATTCGACAAATTGAAATTGCAAAAGTGGTATCCATCACAACAGATGGTGTACCCAGCATGATTGGTAGGGAAGCAGAATTTGTAAATCTGTTCACAAAACAGGTTGATCATCCACTAATAGGTTTTCATTGCATCCTACATGAGGAGAATTTATGTGCAAACGCTGGCTTAAAGGAACTTCAAGAAGTGACGCAAACATCAAGGTTGTTAATTACATTTCTGCACTTGCTTTGAATAAAAGACAATTTCAGAATCTATCGAATGAAGTGGATTCGATGCACAATCGAATAATAATGTACAATAATGCCCGTTGGCTTAGTCGAGATCTTGTTCAGAAATGATTTGTTGAATGCCTGGATGAGATAAATCTCTTTTTGACTGATCAACAAATGTCTTATAAAGAAATGTATGATATCACGTGGGTTTGTAAACTGATGTTTTTTACAGATTTTTACAGGACACGAAATCATCTTCAAATAAACTTGCAGATGTTTTCGTGGATAAATATGGAAGATTTTGAAATGCAGTCGATTCAATTTCAAAGTAGCTCAATTTGGAGGCAGAAATTTGTTTTCAAAATTGACTTGGAAAATATCAAAAAGGATTGATTAGAGACCGGAGTAACAGAGAGAGAAGAGCAGGAAAAGGGATATTAAGAACTTGGAATGCTATTCCGAAACTTTTGTATGTTTAAACATCCTTGCAACAGCATTAATATCAATTTTTGCATCTACATATTCTTGTGAATCAATGTTCTCAGTGATGAACTTCGTTAAGTCTTGAAACAGGAGTAGCCTTACATATGAAACTAGTAGTGCATGCATATTTCTAAAGGCTACAAAATATAAACCTGATATAAATTAATTGTCATTAGTGATGCAGCAGCAGCAGAAGTTTCATTGATGCTAAATAAATAAAATGTCCACAATTTTTTTTACTCTAGTTTTGATTTAATGTTTTCTGCAAAAAATGGTTATGTAGGTAAAATAACAATTTATTTTGTTTGTAATTTTTATGTATTACTCGTAAGGGATTAAGAAGTAATACAATTATATCTTTAATTTTATTTTCT
This sequence comes from Typopeltis vanoorti, assembly GCF_054136105.1. Classification (NCBI taxonomy): domain Eukaryota; kingdom Metazoa; phylum Arthropoda; class Arachnida; order Uropygi; family Thelyphonidae; genus Typopeltis; species Typopeltis vanoorti. The sequence continues at coordinate 33,786,907 of NC_143554.1, forward strand.
TTAATTGTGCTTTAGTCAAGTAAAACGATTATGAGATCGTGCACTGCAATATATTGGAAAAACTTGAAAAAACGTATGTCTGATTGATCTCTATAAAAAAAAAAAAAAAAAAAAAATCAGATTTATTGTTGACTCTTTTGCTGATGTTAAAAATTGCGTCTTTAAATTGTATGGCTTTACATGGCAGCTAGAATTACACTTAAGTGCAAATAAAAAAAATATTCACGCTATCAACAGGATAGAAGGCCTTTTAAGTAAAAATTCTGTCACTAATTTTTACATTCATTCAATCTTTACAATAATCACTCTTACAATATTCTTTGATTTTACCATTCTAGTGTGATTTTTGATTATTTGAAAAGGTCTTCTCAATACTTAAAAGACACTAAATAATAATATGTTCCCCAAAATTTCGGTTGGTACGTGAGAAATGAACAAGTTGCCCACCCCTGGTCTAGCATCTAGATTTAAACAAATCTATCATACTGCTGCGCGTTTGGGAGTTTACGGCAAAAACGCCAGCCAGTCTTACCAGCGGTGATGGTGACTAAGCCTCAGATTGTCAGAAATGCTATGTCTTTTTGAATTTTTTGTAGTATTTTTGGTGTGTCTTGAGAAGGGCGGCAAACTCAAGGACCACCCTGAGTGACAAAATCTCTCGCTACGCAACTGCTTTTATGAAAGATAAAAAATTAATGCAAAGTAAATGTTTAATAAATGCTCTTATACCTACATTAGTTACTGCAATTTTTTTTATCAAAAAAGTTATCAAAATTCGTTTGAACAGTTTTAGTTCTTTTCTTATCAGCATAAATTCTACGATAACAAGCAGAATCACTCTCTAGATCTCGGTAAACAAGCATTCTTCGATTAACGTTGGATCCATATCATTACTTGATTCTAAAGCCACGTTGTTGTTGTTCAATTTCAAGAAGATCTTGTCACTGAAATCTTTTGAATTTGAATCCAATAATTCTTTAACATCTTCTGCATCAACACCATCAAAATCAAGGTATTCACCAATTGCAACGATTTCTTCAACCACGTTGTTGAAGCATTTTAAAAACGACCTAAGTCATTAGGGCATTCTTCAAAAGGTTTCCAAACAGCTCTCATGCAGCTAGAAGACACTTGCTCCCACAAGTCATGAAAGCTTTCAACTGCGTGTTTAAAGTTAAAATTTTTTCCACAATTCTTGGAGGGTAATCGCATTTTCTCCCGTTGTTGTTTCTACTGCCTTTGAGAATGTCTTTTTAAGAAAATAGGCTTTGAAAGTTGCAATGGTGTCATTGCTACAATCCATGGGTTGTAGAAATGATGTCATATTTAGTGAAAAAAATAAAACTTTCACATTCTCAAACAGATCATTAAAATAATTTGGATGACCAGGTGCATTATCTAAAAGCAAAAGAGCTTGGAAAGCTAAGTTGTCTTGCAATAAGCTTCAACTGCTGGATAAAAATAAGACTTAAACCAATCTTCGAATTGGCTTTAGGTAAATTGGGTAAACCAAGCCTTCTGATTCGACAACAAATTAGAGGTAAAGAGTTCTTGTTACATCATTTTAAAGCACTTGGGTTCTCAGGTCGATAGACAAGCAACGGCTTCAATTTAAAATCTTCATTAGCAATCCCTCCAAGCATTCACTAAGCGATCTTTTGATACTGTAAAGTATCAAAAGATCGCTTGACCAAACTGCAATTTCCACTGCTTCTTTTTTTTATATAAAAGTTCTAGATACCATTGTTTTTTCCAATAGAGGAGAGTTTCATTTACATTGAAAATTTGACAGTAATCGCACTCATTTTCTTCAATAATTTTCTACAGCTCAGCAGGAAACGTAGATGCAGCATCTTCATTGGCACTTTCAGCTTCGCCTCTTATTTTCATATTAATAATAGGATGTAAAATTAATGAAGAACGTAATTTGTAAATACAGCAGAACAACTGAACCCACTCTTAATCATAATGGGAGGAATGACGTCAGTCATCATCAAACACTCCTCGAGGCTTCCATATTTTTTTGCATGGTAAATTTGAAGGCACATTAATTAAAACTCTTGCTGCATATATAAAGGGATTGCTGCAGTTAATCAAATCCCACATTAAGCAAAACCGCAATGAGCAAGGGATACCTGTATATGCGATCACTGTTAATAAAAGTTTTGTATAGCAAATATAAAAAAGATTTATATTGCAAATATGTTAAAAATAAACATACCGAAAAATGCAAATTTCATTAAATAACTAAGTTTGTTTGCATAGAAGATAGGCAAAAAAATGTGTAATTTTTTTATGTGTTAAAAATACTGAATATTAATGTTTTAAGTGTTCCACCATCATCATCATCATCAAATTTCTGACATTTATCATCAAGGGGTGTACAGGATATGATAGTACTAAAGAAAAATTTACATTATTACTAATTTCCTATCTACAATTTTTTGTTCTCCGTCAGGTTGGCAGGAAAAAGACCAAGAGGAAGACCAAGATATAGGTGGATTGATAGGGTAAAAAGTGCCTTGCCTTAGAAGATAGAAATATAAGATATGTTCTTATATCTGTCCTCTCCCATTCTGTTTAAGTGACCATACCACCTGAGATTAGCTCTGCTAACACATTTCTGGATGCTAACAATGTCAAATTCTTTCCTAATATCTTTGTTTTTAATATGATATTGCCATTGACGCCATCTGTTAACTCCACTAATCTTTCTCGGGACTCTCATATCTGCGGTCTCTAGTCTTTGGTCAAGTGTTCTACTTCTAACCCAGCTCTCAGATCCATAAGTTAAAATTGGTTTCAACACTTGTATAAAGCTAATTTAGTGTTTTGACTAATTTCTCTCTTATTCCATATAAATTTATTCAGTTGACTTCCTACCATACCAGCTTTCTTGATTCTGTTGTCTTTTTCCATATTTAATTTATCATCTTCACTAAAAATTGTGCCTAAGTAGCTGAAATGTTTTACTTGTTCTATAGGTTCTCCATTCAGAATGCAGGTGATATTTTCAATGCTTCCGCCTATTTTCATTATCTTTGTCTTGTTATTTCTGACCTTCACACCATATCTATTACAACAGTTATTCAATTTAGTCAGGGAATCTTGCAGACTTGTAGCATATTTCTTTAGAAGTATAACTCATTCGCATAAAGCAAAGAGCTGACATTAGCATCTCCAATTTTGATATCAGGTGTAATACCACTTTTCTTCATAATGTGATCCATATAGATAATGAATAATAGAGAGGATAATGTACATCCTTGCCTGACACCAGATTTAATGTTAAACCATCTTCCTGTACTTCTTCAATTCTAACTGCAAGCTTACAACTCAAATAAAGACGTATTGCTTGATATAATGTCCCACTGACACCATTCAACTGTAGCATTTTAAATAGCTTCTCTTTTGGCACTTTGTCATATGGCTTCTCTAGATATACAAAATTTAAATACAGATCCTTGTTATATTCCCAAGACTTCCCATGTATTTGTCGTAAAGTGAAAATCTAATCCTGACAGCCTCTATTGGCCTGAATCCAGCTTGTTCTTCGCCAGGCTTCTCTTCCATAATCCTTCTCAATCGTTTCTGAAGTATACTGGCATAAATCTTATCAGGAACACTCAGTAGAGAAATACCTCTGTAATTCTCACATTCAGTTTTATTTCCCTTTTTATATATCGGTACTATGAAAGCTCTACTGACATCAGGAATGTCAGTAGAGCTCTCCTGTCATTTGGAATTCGTCCCTCTGAAGGGGTTTCTGGATTATGCAGTGCAGAATGCAGCCTCTATTTGGCCTGAATCCAGCTTGTTCTTCGCCAGGCTTCTCTTCCATAATCCTTCTCAATCGTTTCTGAAGTATACTGGCATAAATCTTACCAGGAACACTCAGTAGAGAAATACCTCTGTAATTCTCACATTCAGTTTTATTTCCCTTTTTATATATCGGTACTATGAAAGCTCTACTGACATCAGGAATGTCAGCAGAGCTCTCCTGTCATTTGGAATTCGTCCCTCTGAAGGGGTTTCTGGATTATGCAGTGCAGCAGCCACTGTAAGACTTTTATACCTCCATACTTGAGCATTTTTGGTCGAATATCATCTATTCCAGCTGCCTTTCCACATTTCAGACTTTTGATAGTCTTTTCTACTTCAAGTCTTCTTCTCTTCCATTTAAGATGGGCTGAGTCTTCTCTTGAGCAGGATCTTCCAGTCTTCTCTATTCCTTGCTGTTCGAAAAAGTTCCTTATATGTTCAGCATCCCGAGATGTTCTTTATTAATTTCAGCCAGGTAATTCTTGGTTTTCCAAGTCTTCTTTTTTCAGATGGAAAAGTATTGATTAGGACGTTAGGAAGTCTGTCTGCGTCCATGCATACAGTGTGGCCAAACCATCTCCATTGTTGTTTTCTAATTTTTTCTATTATTGTCTTTTTTATATAATAATTCTTGTCTGACTGTGCAGTTTGTTTTCTTTTTTATCCTACTTTTTCTATTTATTTTTCTTAAGCATTTCATTTCAAATGCCTGCAGTTTTTCTTCCTCTCTTTTCTTAACTGTCCACGCGTCTGCTCCATAGATGACTGTTGGCATAATTATTGATTCATATAATTTGGTTTTGGCTTGCTTAGATATCTTGTTTGTTTTTCAGATTTTCTGTAACTTTCCCATGGTGGTCCATCCTATCGCTATTCTGTGTTTGATTGTTCTGAGTTCATCTATTGTTTCTGTTAGTTTTGATCCAAGATATATGAAGTTGTCTACTTGTTCTATATTTAGGGTGACTGAGATGGTAGTTCTGTTCCTCCTTATTTTCATCACTTGTCTTTTGTATATTTATTGTCATGTCATATGTTTTACAGGTTTCATTTAACTTGTTTATCAACTTTTGTAGTTCATTTGGAATTCTTGCAATAAGGATGAGATCATCCACATTATTTGATATTATTTATGTTTAAACCATTGACGTTGATTCCAGGCTCATTGTCTATTGAATTCTTTACAACTTCGTCTAGATATATGTTGAATAGGCATGGGGACAGCACTGGCACCTAGTATTTTTCTTGTGTGTGCGATTAATGTTTGCCGCCTTTTGAAAAATTTTTTTTTTAATAAAGTGTGAATAAAACGAACAGGAAATGAAAACCGCTTTACAGTATAAATGTTACCTACAGATTAGTCCTGCTTATACAGATTTTTTTTACACAGAACTCAACAATTAATCATATGTTCATTTATGATACATCAAAAAATAAAGATGAACTATTTTAGGTATATTTTCATAAATTTTAATAAAAAATTACAGTGATATAATAGGATCCAGGATACAATTTCAGAATTTATTTGTTCGTTTCTGGGAAGATCTGAAGGCGCCCAAACAGAAGACATGTACATTCACAATTATATGTACCATTCTGTACCATTCGTTGTTCGTTTAAACTCTTATCTCATATTTTTTGACATCTTTTAGGCGCCTTTTCTTCCGCGGTGCCTGTGTATATTTGCACACTTCGCACACGCCACCAGCCGGCCCTGCATGGGGATAATGGGCATCCTAGCATTACTCCTTTTTGGATCTCTATGGGTTCTGTTGTGAGTGTGTCCTTTTTAATTATTGCATTTGTCTTAGAGTAATATTTTATCAGAAAGTGTATTATATATTTGTCTATTGCTTTTTGTAGTAGAACTTGAAGAAGGATTTCTCTGTTGATGCTATCGAAAGCTTGTTTAAAGTCCACAAAACAACAATATAGTTTTTTATGGTCTTCCCAGCTGAGCTCTCCTAGTTGGTGCAATGTGAAAATCTAGTCTATTGTTGAATAGTTTCCTCAGAAACCAGCTTGTTCTATGCCTATCATTTCTTCATAGGTGTTTTTTAATCTATTTTGTATAATTCTTATGAATATTTTATAGGTGTGGGAGAGTAAATTGATTGGTCTGTAATTTCTGCAGTCTCTTGTCTCCTTTCTTGTATATTGGGATGATCTTTCCAGTTCTCCAATCATCTGGGATCTCTCCTTTTTGTAGTATTTTATTGAATAGGTTTATTAAATATTCTATTGATGTGCTGCCTCCATATGACCACAGTTCAGTAGGGATGGTATCAATGCCTGGTGCTTTATTGTTTTTCATCTGTTTTATTGCGTATCTAACTTCTTCTTATAAAATTTTTGGGTGGTCGTTATTTTCTTCTATTGTTGGCATTGTAGTTTTGTGTCCTTGGTGAAAGATAGTCTTAAAATGGCTTGACCAGATTTTTCTAATATATTCAATATTCCAGGTTTCAGTCATCTTGTTGTTTATCAATGTTACTGCTTTTGCTGAGAATTCCTTTGTAATTTCATGGAAGACTGTAATTTCACAAATGTAATTTCACAGTATCATGGAAGACTTTTAGGTTGTTTTGTTGGTATGCTTCTTGGCATTTCTTTTTCTTCTAACCATTTTTCTTTGGCTTTTTTGCATAGGTTATCAACTTTATTTTTTAGCGCTCTGTATTTTTCTCTATTCTCTTCATTGTTTTGTTGGTTTACAAGTATCTTGGTCTCTCTTTTCTCTTCTATGGTAGTTATGATTTCTTGGGTTATCCACTGTTTGTTTATTTTGGGTTTGGAACCTAGAGTGTCTTTTGAAAATTGATAACACTGTTTCTTTTCCTTCTTCCCAGTATTTTCTGCTGTTCTAGAAGATGGAGGGTTTTAATTTCATGCACATCTGTTCTAAAAATCGACTTCTGCTTGAGCTATCTTTTAGTTTTGATAGGTTGATGTTTTCTTCTTTTCTGATATTGTTTTTCCTGTTGAATTTTATCTTCACTTTGGCAGTTAATATTTCGTGATCCATGTCGAAATCAAAGCTTCTTAATGTTCGTACATTATTTACTGATCTTTTCCATTGTTTGTTTATGATGATATAGTCTATGCAGTTCTTTATGTTACCATCTGGGGATGTCCATGTATATTTATTATTAGGGCGTTGACAGAACAATGTGTTTGTAATCATTAGATCATTTTCTTTATAGAAGTGGAGTAATTGTTCTCCTCTTTCTTTAAGCTCTCCGCATCCAAATTTCCCCATCACATCTTTTTTGTCTGCTGTGAACTGTCCTATTTTAGCGGTAAAATCTCCCATCACTATCATGAGTTCTCTGTTTTTGGAATTATCTATTTCCTGTTGTAGTTCTTCATAGAAATTTTCTATTTCTTCCTCTGAATGGTTACTGTCTGGTGCATATATTTGGATTATTTTAATTGTTTGACCTTTTTCTTTTGCTTGAAGTTTGGCTGTGATTATTCTAGGAGACACTAGTTTTATTTCAATTACTGAGTGTGTAAGTTTCTTCTCAATTAATAAGGCAACTCCTTCTCTGTGTATGTTATCTTTTCTTCCTGAGAAGTATAGTCCAGGAACTACTTCAAGTATAGATATGTATTCCTGATTGCATGCTTGGTCAGTGTTTTTTTATCTATGTTCTGTCCTCACTGCTAGTTTCATTCAGCAATTTTTTGAAGTAATTACTCCATACATCAAGGATATCTTTTTCTCCAGTTTTCATATCACTTTTATCATCTCTAATTCCTTTTACAGCACTCTTCCCTCGATTTCTGAGCTTCTTCAACAACCTCCAGAATATCTTGCCATCTTCTTGATATTTATTTTCTATGTTCTTACCAAAGTCTTCCCATGACTTCTGTTTAGCTAGTTTTACACAGTGTTTAGCTTTCTTACATTTGTCTCTGTATTCTCTAAGAGCACAAGCTGACTTATTTGATATGCTTCCTTCTTTTCCTTCACTGCCTGTTTAACTTTCTGTGTCCACCATGGAGTTCTGATTTTTCTATCCTTGCAGACAACCTCACCACATGCCTCTCTGGCTGAATTAATCAGTTTTTCTTCAGGGCTTGCCAATGAATCTCCAAGGTTTGGTTCCTGTTCTAAAACTCTTTCATTTTTCTTGAATAATGTTTGTTTATTTTAGTCTATAGTTCATATCTGAGAGCTGCTCAACTTTTATTCACTTTAAAACTTTCTTACATGTTCTTCTTCTTTTCAATGTGAAATTCAGTTTTATCCTGCTCAAGACTAAATGGTGATCACTTCCAATTTCAAATCCTCTGTACACTCTAGTGTCCTGTAACAGAGAGAAAACATCACTACCAACATTAACATAGTCAATGAGACTTTTCTTATTCCTTGCGTCTTCTCTCCATGTGAATTTGTGCACATTTTTATGTTGAAACACGGTGTTAGTAATAACCAGTCCATGTCATCTGCAGCAGGTCTCCAAGGTGAACAGCCTCTAGTCAATAAAATAATGCAGTTAAGGGAATCCAGCAAGATGGATCCGTAACCTCGGGACAAGGATTATCTCTGAGGACTGGGCCGGTCAGGCTGGGTCCGAAGCAAGTTTGGCACTGCACTGGAACTGGGCAAAACTCTCCCGTGATGAAACAGTTGAACCTGGACCAGCGCCAGGGCCTTCTCGTGGGATGCCTTAGCTGCGCAGTGTGCAGCCGGATGGCCCATCTGGTGTGACCGTTTTGGCCAGCAACTAACAGCCAACTCAGAACTGGCACAGACCAGGAGAATCCGACTCTCTAATTAAAGCAGGGCAAATTGTGATGGTTGTTGAGATGCGATGATGTAATGTGATTTCTGCCCACTGCTATGAATGTTTAAGTGAAAGAATGTCAATCAAGGTCATGGGTAATCGGCAGGAGTGTCGGACGGAGCTCTGGTCTGTCTGGTGAGATTACTTACTAGTTCTGTACCTATATCATCAGGGGTAGCCTGATGAGTGCAAGATTGCACAAACCTTAAAATTCCCTGTGAACTACTCTCATGATACTGAGTCCAGGTGACCTTCGAGGATTCCGAAGAGATGCCCAACTCCATTGCAAAATCCGAGAAGGATTGGACCTTCATGCTGTCTTTAACATGGGGAATGGCCATCCCACCCATGCACCTATGCACATGAGCTCTATTGTAGGAATATTCGGTACTTGTTGGCAGGAAGCACAGTACTTGTTGGAAAACTTTCAATGGAGTCAAATGAGATGTCTCATTGGGTTAAAGTTGGTGAAGTTGCAAATATGAATTACTCTGTGAGATAAAATGAATTATATTAAAGCTCCTTGTTAGGGGTAGTCTTTGAATCAGCTTCTAGTATTAAGGCAGATTTAAGTTAGTGTGTAAGTTAGGTTAAGATGAAGCAAGAAAAGTCATGTGCTTGGTCAAATATTTGAGAATATTCAAGTGGCAATGAGGCCACTAGAACTGAAGCATCAAGGCAGCTGTTGAGGCTATGAGGCAGCTGCTTCCTACGCTGCACCATTCAGGTGTGATGTGCAGACACCAAATCGTCCATAGACAATCTAGGTACCGGTCTGGGTGTCGTGCCTAGAAGAGCAGCCACCATACTGCGATCTATTGAGACTCATCCTCTGGCATATGTCAGGATTAATAAAGATGTTAGAAGTTCTTTCACTTGGTTATGCTATACATTAAAGATACCAAGAAATTATACACTTGGTTTAATCCTTTATCCAAGTATAAGCAAACAAAGTTTGCACCTGAAGTATTTTCAGGACTGGGGCAACTCATGGTAAAACTTCCAACAACTTTTCTCAATATACTCCATCTCCATACACACACATTCACTGCTACTTTCAACATCCACTCTCCCTATGCCACGTCTTTTTGTCTACCCAGGCTTCCCCCATTTCCCTGTTCCTCTTGCATTCCCAGTCTCTCTTCATCTCTCACACCACTGTTTCCACTGCTAAGCACTTCTGTCTCTTTAATATCACTCTCCTGATCTTTCACTTCATCTCTTACTTCTGATCTCTTGTTTGCATCACACACTACACTTCCATCTACCAACACTTTCTTCAGTGCACTCACTCCAAAGCCATTCAAAATGCAACCATCATGCCTGTATAATTCTATTCTTCTCTCAAACACATGCCATACATCTGCAAACTGTACTCCCTTCTCCTCACACAGCTCCACAAGCATACCACTCATGATTCTAGCTCTGTCTCAATGCATCATTGTCATACCTTGGTACACACACCGACAACCTTTCCCACTATACTGTTATCGTTCTCAATAATCTCCTGATATTCGCCTTTACATTCTCCTTATATCCACTTAAATCATTTCTCCCCATAACCACCACTAATTTTCTCCTCATGTCTGAATTATCTTGCTCATTCTCCCTCCTGGAGGACCTTAAGGCCTCTCTCATTAGCTAGTCTTCTATGGAATCTTCACATACACTGCAATCATGGAATCACTCATTACCTCTTTTACCCTTTTTTCTTTCATTCCATTCTTTTGCACACCTTCATCAGCTTCCACTAAACGTCTAATATAATCTGACTACATAAGTGAGAGCTATCGTTGGAAGACTGCCAAGAAGAGTCAATTCATGTTCTTTTTCAAGGGGAAAAAGAAATAAGGCGATGTACGAATTGGTCATGAACACGCGAAATCGCGTGCTTTATACGTAAAATTTTCCAACTGCTATACAAGCAAAATAGTTACCACTTTAAAAACTACAATGATCATAAAAGAGAAGTTAATTTTCCGAACTAATAATAAACACTCATCCCACAATACGGACTGATTACCCTATTATCGGAATGGATGTACCTTCTTTTGACATGCGCAGAAGTGTCAAAAGGTCTCGTATCTGTGGGCGTACCATATCACTCTGCATATTCCTTGTTTCATTTTTATTAACTGTTTCATCAAATCTTGCATTGCAACAATTTTACTCTCTGTCATTCCCATTGTCTTACTACCTGTCATTCTGTGATACTTTACTTCTGTTTCCTCATTCATACTTCCTTTTGCTCCCTTATCACAACTTTCGCTTCTATATTCATGCATTCTTTCACTCCCTATATTTTAACATATAATAAAAAGCTCTCTGTACAACTAGTTGCTTAGTCATGACAATACTTCAAGCTTAATATACCAGCTTCTGTTTGTATATACAACCAAGTAAAATAAGAAATTCAACTAATAAGCAATACTAGAAATCAATGAAATTTATTTATTACAATTTGCAACATATAATATTTCATCAGTATAAATAATTCTGCCCAATTTTTCAATCTAAGATCAGTCTGATTTAAACAAGAGATGAAAACTGCAGAAAATAATCCAAATGGCAAAATTTCATTAAAACTTATCTAGTCAGAGTAGAGTGGTTATGTGTGCACAGACAGACAAAAGAAATAAGTGACCTAATAGAAATATGGGAGAAAAATCCTGATTTACAATAATACATGCATCATAAAATGTTTTCCTTTCATCACTATTCCCAGACACTAATTTACAATAACAAGGAAGGTATGCCAGTATATATCTTTAGAACACACATATATAAAAATTTGTACTTTACCCATCACCAGGAATTTCCCTCAGAGCAAGCCCTCTGGGTGCTAGCTGATCATTAAATCCAAGAAAATGTTCATCAGATCTTACAAAATATCTTTCTTTCCGTTCTCTATTTCTATATGAATCTTGCTTTTGGGGATCATTTCTTTGAACATCAATGCTCTTCTGCCGTCCCATTGCCTGTAGATTGCAAAATTTCATAAAAGAAAATCTGAATAAAATAATGAAGCTTAAAATCATAGGACAATGAAAAATTCATGTATCTTACATACAGTAATTCATATGCTATCCAGACACTCATAACAGCAGATAGGTGGATGGCAATGTAACCAACTGCAGTGATAACTGGTCAGTAGTACACATCAGATCTTGAATGACAAGGTTTGAGGATGTTAAATTTTTAATGAATGAAGACCAAACTTGGTGCAGTACATCAAGTATTGTTTTTTCTGCCTGTCGAGGATTACAGCTTTTCTGCAGCTTCTTTGATCAAATAATGTGTTCAACAATAGTAGATGAAATAATGTCCAGCCACATATAAATTTCCATAGCTTATACTATAAACCAGTCATCTCTGCTAATTAGTCATTTGATGACAGATCCAGAAACTACTAGCATCTCAAATGACTATTTTCAGTCTTATATTACTGTGGTTTGGTAAGTGGTCAAAATGCTGGTATGCAGACCACATTATTTGAAGAGTAAAAATTGCATTATTAGAACAAAAATTACAAACTTACAAAACTACTAGTTAGTAGTTTTGTAAGTCTCTGGTTTTACACTGTCAAGAGAAAGTTTTTATATCAACTGATTAAAAGACTATAAAATATAATTGCACAACATTAGGAACTTTAAGAGTATAAACAGAATGAAAATTAGTTAAATCAAACATGCAAGTACAGAAAAGAGAATTAATTAATACTGTCATGTTCTGTGGAGCAGCAGTGCATGTCATAAACAAGGTCTGGGAATGTCAAATTTTTAATAAATAAAGTCCAAACTTGGTGCAGTATCAAGCACTGTTTTTTGTTGAACTGCTGAGGATTATAGCTCTTTTGAGGCTTCCTTGAACATGCTTATAAACACTTCGTACACACTCTCCTTCCATCCAACTTAAAAATCCACAACTTATCAACATAATGTAACATATACATGTGGCACACCTGACATTTCACAAACTGACTAAAATCAAAATTCATCTATGAACAGAGACAGCAGTCACCATCATACTTTTAATGCCAGTCAATATATCTTGCTCTAAGTTGAAAGCTTTTATACATAAACTAAAGTAAATAAGCCCACAGACACTATAAGCACACAATTTCAGCAACTTTTACACAAACATAAAATCCACAATTAATTAGGGAAAAAAAAACTTATCTGAACCTGAAAGCAAACTGCCACCTAGTGGCACTTCATAATTTTTCAAAGATTTTTGTCAAGTTTAACATAACTTTTTCCCAACAGCTATCCTTCTTTTAACTTCATCGTCATATTGACAATCATTTCCTATTATGGACACCCATAAAGCAAAACTTTTAATTACCTCTACACCCTCTGTCCAAAATTAGAAAATAAAACACAGGCCAATTATAATTATTCAAATCATTTATTTCAATCAATATATTCTCCCTCAGCTTCGATACAGCGTTTGGCACAGTCAATTAATTCATTAAATGAGTTTTTTATATTGGTTTTTAGAATACTGTTGAGGGTCATGGTTACTGCTACTTGAACATTTTCAATGGTGTCGTATCGCTTTCCTTTCATCGGCAAATGAAGTCAGGGGAAGAGAAAGACGTCACAGGGTGCTAAATCAGGTGAATAAGGTGAGTGATCCAACACATGAACTTGATTTTTGCTCAAAAACTGTCTCACAATGTTAGAACGATGAGATGGTGCATTATCATGCAAAAGTGACCAGCTGCCTGCATCATGATATTCATGCCGTATGCGACGAATTCTCGCTATCAATCCCTTCAAAACTTCAGGATAAAACTCACCACTGACCGTTTGGCCAGGTTCAACGAATTCTTTGTGGATAATGCCCTTGGAATCGTAAAAACAAATCAGCATTGTCTTTACTTTTGACTTCTCCAAGTGACTTTTTTTTTTCAGATGCCCCTCTTCTGGTGATCTGCATTCAGCACTCTAGCACTTTGTTTTGGGCTCATACTCAAGACAACAGTTTCGTCACCAGTAACGATCGTTTCAAGGAAGTTTGAGTCCTTACGAGCGGTTTTAATGAGGTCCTCGCAGTGTTCAATTCGATACATTTTTTGGTCGTAGGTCAACTTGTGGGGAGTAAATCGCAAATTCAATTTACGGAGGCCCAAACTCTCAGTCAAAATGTTGTACGCAGTTGATTTTGGGATCCCCAATTCATCTTCAATCAATCTCACGACGATTTTGGGTTTTCTTTGATGAAATCATGCACTTTTTGGATGTTAACTTCGCTCAGTCCAGTTTTTGAACAGTCCAGCTTTTCGCCGTCCTCAAGCGTCTCACGACTGCTTTGAAATCGCTTAAACCACTCGTAAATTTGAGTACAGGATAAGCATTTATCACCGTATGCTTTCTGGTAATAGACTGATTTGGAGGAAAATTGTAGATAAGAAGTTAGTAATGATGTAGTTTTTCATGTAGTGCTATCATATCCTGTACACCCCTTGAGGGTATATATCAGGAATTTGATGATGATTTTTCTCTTTTAGATATGTATGTTATTATAGTTAGTTATTCAAGTGTGACGTCATTTTTGATGCCGTATGATCACTCCTGTACTTCAATGGGTTTTTGGGAGTGAAGCTTTCTGCTAGAAGAAGTGATGCCCTTCTCACAAAGAGTTACTAGGACAATCATAAACATCCATTCCCCTAGTGGGATCTGTCATTATTATTATGTGACACCTCCAGGGAGTCCAAAGACTCATCGAGGGAGGGTACCTACTCTACAACTCTCAGTCTCCACCACTGAGTTCATCAACGCCATTTACTGCCCACACCACCACCACCACTAGTATTTCCACAGACAATCACAAACATCCATGGCCACAGCGGGATTCGAACCTGCAGTCTTTTGGTTAGAGAGCAGATACGCTAACTACTCGGTCAACCAGGCTAGCATATGAAACTCAAATAATTAAACTGTGTTGCCTGTTCTATTATTTTATCTTCTATGACTATTTTCAATCTAATATTATCTCGATCTTTAAATGCCGTGATTTTTGTTTTCTTTTGTGAAATCTCTTAAGCTGTATTGCTGGCTTAGAAACTGATTTTTTGAAGGTCATCTTCTTTGTCTTGTACTATAATCTGATCATCTGCATACAGCATTATATTGATAACAGTTCTTCTAGTTAGCTGGATACCTTGTTTTATTGGCGTTTTCCATATGTGTATAATTTGATCTATATATCCATCTATATATATATAAACACTGCTTGGAAAGAAGTCAATGGACATGTGAGGAACAAAAGCCATGGCACCCACCTTAAAAAGATGCAGGACCACCTTTTGTGGTGATTACTGCAGCAATCCTATGGGGCATACTTTCCACAAGTGAAATAGCAATCAATGGAAATTTTGGACCATTCCATTCTTCCTGTAGGCATATAATGAAGTCCTAGACTGTTGCTGGGCAAACATCCCTTGACCTCACCTGACAGTCCAGTTCATCCCTCAGATGTTCAATAGGGGTTGAGATTAGAGCTTTGTGGAGATCAGTCTAGTGTGGTTCAAGTCCAAAAACCACACTGTTACAGCAACAGCCTCAAGACATGGTGTATTGCCTTGCTGAAAGAGACAATGGTCAGTTCCATAGAAAGGCCACATAGTGGGAAGCATTGCATTATCCAGAATGTTCAGAGTTCGATGATTGTAGTCAGAGGCCAAACCAGGAAAAAACAGAACCATACCATCACACCGCCACCTCCAAATTTCATAGCTAGAGTTATGCACTCTGGTAAAAGAAATTCACCGGGATATTCCATCACACCCATCCATCTTCTTAGTAGAGGGTGTCAAATGATTTGTTACTCCATAAACACAGCTTTCCCAGCTTCACATTCCACTGTACATGCTCTTTGCACCACTGAAGACAACGATGCTCCATGTTAGTTCAGGTAATGTGGGGGGGGGTGGAATCTTGCATATTGTGGTCCTACCATAGAAACCTTATGCTGTGAGCCTTGGTTCTGAATGTTTTTGTGCAGATTCATGTTCTAGTCGATGTCCAGAACTCCGCACTCAACGTGTCAGCCAACGAATAGTGGTTTTTACATATTATCATTCATTACACACCAGTCGCGTTCAGTGAGTGTGGGGAATCAATTGCAAGTAGCACTAGCAATTGCTTCCCTGCACTTCCATCTCAGTATATAATATAATATAATATAATCATTACCAGAGCTGACAAAAGGAATACCACTGTGGTTCTTGATACCAATTCATATGACCGAAAAATGAATTTATTACTCCGAGATTGTAATACTCATGCCAAACTGGATTATGATCTTACAAAATGTCAACTCAGGAAATTGAACACGTTACTTGATGAAACCTCCTCCTTAGATGAAGAAACAATTAAAGACCTATAGAACTCTCATTTAAAATGATTTTTAATATCGACTCTAAACCAATACCCCATTTTTGTTCTAGTGCCATCCTAGAATTATAGGATGCCCCATTTATCTGTTATTCGTTTGATACATTATGGCTTACCTAAGCTTCATAAAATTAATGTTCCTCTCAGACCCGTCGTAGATTCTATTAGCAGTCCAACTTACAAGTTATCAAGATTCTTATCTAACCTTCTCCGTCTTCACATAGGCCACTCAGCCTCTTCAATCAAAAATTCCACAGAGTTTCATGCAAAAATAAAAGACATTCAACTGTTAAAAACTGATTTGTTAATTAGCTTCGACATTGTCTCCCTCTTCACGAACATTCCAAACAAAGAAACAGTAGAATTATTAACTCAAAAATTTCCTTCTGATATAGTTGAATTATTCAAATTTGTTATTACATCCGGTTACTTCACCTGGAAAGGTCAAACTGACAAACAAGAAGAAGGAACAGCAATGGTATCTCCTTTATCACCAAACTTAGCAAACCTGTTTCTAGAACACCTTGAAGAAAAAATATTCACTTTTGAACCCAAACCAAAAATTTGGTTACGATGTGTCGGCGACGTATTTGCAGTCTGGGATCATCCCAAACAGGAATTACAACTGTTTCTAGATAAAATAAACCTTCTTCACTCTCGCATCAACTTTACACTAGAAAAAGAATCTCTACAGGGTATTTCCTTTCTGGATTTATACATTCAAAGAAAAGAAGATGGTTCCATAGCCACATCTGTCTATTGCAAGCCTACATTTTCAGGTCGCTAAATTCACAATTCTTCCGCTCATCATCCATCTCAGAAATTTGGCATTATTAAATCACTAGTTTCCAGAGCACACAAATTCTGCTCCTCTGAAGATTCTCTAAACCAAGAACTAGAAATAATCAAAATACAGCTATACTAAATGGATATAATCTTAAAACAACTCAAAAAATCATCAGTCACCTTCCCACACATCAACCCAGACAAGAAGTCAATAGGATTCCCATACCTTATGTCAAAGGCATCTCCGAACATCTTTCAAAAATTATGAAGAAATACAATTTTGCCACTACTTACAAACCTATCAACCAAATCTATAACTTGTTACCTTCTCCTAATTGTCTTACTTTGGTCAGACAGGTAGGTCTGTTCAGAAACGGATCTCGGAACATCAACACCACATTTGTCTTTTCAAACTGCAGAAATCTGGTCTCTTCCAACACAGAGTTGAAAATCCAAACCATAGGATCCATTGGGAGAGGTCGAAACTTTTACACAGATCTTTATATAAATATGAACGTTTATATAAAGAAAGTGCTGAAGCCCTACTACACAGACCAAATTTAAACCAAAATGATGTTCTTACTATTCCTATAGTATGGAAAATTGTCATACAAAATTGTGTAAAATAATCTTTATATATATATATATATTTTTTTTTTTTTTTCAGTAGTTATATTTAATTTACTTCTATAACACATTACTGCACGCATATTGAGATTCCATTGTAATCATGTGCCCTAATGTAGCACAATTGGAAGAACGACGGTACATTGTACCCTTCGATCGGAATAGGCCTAAGTTCAATTCTCAGCGCGACAGGAGGAATCTTTATCTGGACGATTTCAATCAAAGTTGAGTAAGACGATCTCATACGGAGGTAGCAGGGTTTTTTCTCCCGGAAACTCGGGTTTTTCATCCCGTATACAGAAAAATCGGCCCTTCAGAACACATGCAATTTACAGACAAAAAATACTAGTTGTCATGGTGGGGTGGTGGAGGTGAGCAGTAGATGGCATTGATGGGAATGATTCGTGGTAGAGGTTCAGTGTAGTGGTTGAGACAGTTGTAGGTGTCCTCCCGCGATGAGTCTTCGGACTCCTTGGAGGTATCAGGAATAATAATAATTGTATGTTATTCCTAGTATTGTTTGAACTACTGTACTGATGATGTCCCAAGATATTTGGGATGAAATATTTATGAATTAAATAGTCATTACTGTGGTTATTACGTGTGTTTTTTAGTGATCACAGTATGGTATCACCGACTGTTGACTTGGAATGGCCCAATTTGTCAACAATTCAGCTGGACACAGCTGAATTGTTGACAAATTGGGCCATTCCCAATTTGTCATGCTATGCCCCCAAGTGAGGGGGCATAGCATGATGCCCCCTGACTTGGGGGCATCATGCTATGCCAATTTACACTGGCTATAAATACGTGACTCATTATATGCACAATGCATCTTGCACATGGGGTGGGGGTCTGTTGACTTCTTTCCGTGTGTGTGTGTGTGTGTGTGTGTGTGCGTGCGTGTGTACATACACGCATATACTGAATAAAGTTAGAGATAAATTACATTCCTGTCTTACATCATGATTAATTTCAATTTCTTCTGTTAATTTATTACCTAAATAACTTTATTCCTGTGTTTTTATATAAACTTTGTATAATTTGTACTAAATGTAATAGATAAACTAGTTTTTTCATTATTATTATTAGACACCTCCAGGGAGTCCAAAGACTCATCAAGGGAAGGTGTGCCAACAGCATCGAACGATTGATCTCCTTCCAACTACTAACCGCATTCAAACTTGTTTAACTTTTTTCGTGAGTCATTAGTAGCAGAGGCTCGAGCAATCTTTGCTGGCTAAGGTTGGCCGATTGTTTAAAAATAAATTATGAATAAATTTGATAAAATACTCCATAATTGTTCTGTGTATTTTATCAAAAGATTTCTCATAATCTTTAATAGCTAAATGTGTCTCCAAAATAAATTCTTCTTATTTTTTAATAACTTGTTTTAAACCAAAGATATTATCTGTGCATGGTCTTCAATGTGAAACTGTTTTGATTTTCTGTAGATTGTCTGCGATATTTCTAAGTCTTTTATTCAGAATTAAACTGTATATTTTATTAAACTTATATATAAATTGTATATTTAATATTTATTCCTCTGTAATTTCCAGAGCCATTTCTATCTCCTTTCTTAAATATAGATATAACCTCAGCTGTTGACCAATCTGATGGAACTTCACACTTCCTCCAACAGTTATTAACTTTAAGAATCTCTAATGTAAATATTCACCACAATACTTCCGATCTTTATTTATGTCATCATCTAATTCAGCAGATTTTCTATCTTGTGATACCTTTATTGTTTCTTCCAATCTAATTGGTTCTACATCAGTACTAATTTCGTAACTGTGAGAGTGAGAGACAACAATGTGGTAGGAGGAGTAGCTGTGTTGCCTAGCTATAACAATGATTTGAGGCAGAGAGCTAAGATCATGAACACAGTGTTAGAAGAAATTTGTGAAGAGAAAAGAGTAGTTTGTGGATGTATGGGATGAGTCTGATTGGCAAATGGAACTATATAAGAGTGATGGACTGCATTTGAATGGTTTTGGTGAAGTCATCTGGAAAGGATGAGGCTGGGAGGAAGTGAAATGAGTGATGTGAAAATGGTCAGGGGTGATGTAAATGATCAGGTAGAGTGAACCGATGAAAATGAATTGATTGTGAATGGAGATGACAATGAGGAAATATGAATGCAAATTGGATGGGGGGTGGGGGAAGAGATACTGTAAGAAGAGTTAATTTTAAAAGCAGTAAATAATGTTTATGTGGGAATGTTGGCATAGGAATGAGATGACCCGGAATGCATAAGAAATACTTGAGATATGGGAAAAAGTAAAGATGAGTAGACAGAAACACATGAGGAGACATCACAGATGCAAGGTGGCATATGCAGGACTGTTTATTACTATTCATATTTAAAAATTCAGGGAATATTGACATATCAGAAATAAGGGAGATAGTTTGGGAATAATGTTGCCATGATTGAGTTAATTCACCTGCAAATAGTTGGAAAAAGGGAAACATAGTTGGATGAGAATGATATTCTGAGTGGAATTGAAATGGAAGATAGAGTATGATGTTTATTGTGAGGATAGAAAGGACAAGAGGGGGAATGCTGCTGATGATGATGATGGGAATTATGTCCGCAGAAGGTTGAGAGACAAGAGGAAAATAGTGGCAGTGGTTTTGAAGCAATACGGTGTGTGTGAGGTGGAGGACAAGATATTTAGTTGGGTGTTGCTATAGTCCAGAGGAATGTTGAGGGTGATGACAGAAATATATATATGGGGTGCTTAAGGGTCAAAGCTGTATAACTGAGAGGGGACCTCCACATAGCCTTTAAAGGAATGCGGAGAACCAACCAGGGCTTCTGACCTAATGTCCAATCCTCACCTTCTCGTGGTGCACCCTGTTGGGTATCTACTTTGATACTGAACGAACGAGGATGGGCTGGCAATTTGGGATTTAGCCGACCAAATTGTATTCTTATTGGTTAAACCAAAATAAAAATGATGGTACAATATGACAAAATTTCATGCCGGCTGGGGCATCGCCCGGTTAAACAAGGCCCTGGTTGTTTTCGCCAGGGAACCAGGGCGAACAGCGAAAAGTCAGCTACTGGAACAAATCTGAAAACAAACCCCAACTCAACATCACCAGAGTTAAAGATCGGTACTATCAACATAAGAAGCCAGAATGGCAAAGAAATGGAGCTAGCTGAGGAATTAGATAAGTACAAGATCGACATAATAGGGGTGACTGAAACAAAAAAGACCAAAACTGTTGAGATCTTCCTGAGCAATAAATACAAAATGTTATATTCAGGCAATGACAATCAAGGAAAAGAAGGAGTAGCCATAGTATTCAACACAAAATACGAGGCTGATCTTCTTGAATGGCAGTCAGTCTCAAGTAGAGTAATGTGGGCAAATACGAGAATGCGGAACTGGACAATGAGACTTATTTGTGCCTATGGTCCCACAGAAGGTTCTACTAAGGTAGAAGTGGAGGAATTTTTTGAGGCTCGAGAGAAAGCTACTGACACAATGAAAAAGGAAAAGTTGGTCCTGTTGGGGATTAAATAGCAGAGTAGGAAGTGATTGTCAGACATACAAAAATGTTTTGGGAAAATTTGGAGAAAAGAGCAAAGCTAATAATAATGGTAAATATCTGTTGGATTTCTGCTCAGGACATGTGTGAGACAAGGTGTGAGACAAGGACATACATTATCCCCTCTGTTATTCATTATCTATATGGATCACATTATGAAGGAATGTGGTATTAAACCTGATATCAAAATTGGAGATGTTAATGTCAGCTCTTTGCTTTATGCGGATGATGTTATACTTCTAAATAAATCCGCTACAAGTCTGCAAGATTCTCTGACTAAATTGAATAGCTGTTGCAATAGATATGGTATGAAGGTCAGCAATAAAAAGACAAAGACAATGAAAATAGGCAGAATCATTGAAAATGTCAACTGTGTTGTGACTGGAGAACCTGTGGAACAAGTAAAACATTTCAGCTACTTAGGCACAATTTTTACTGAAGATGGTAAATTAAATATAGAAATAGACAACAGAATCAGCAAAGCTGGTATGGTGGGAAGTCAATTGAATAAATTCATATGGAATAAGAGAGAAATTAGTCGGAACACTAAATTAGCTGTATACAAGACAGTGTTCAAACCAGTTTTAACTTATGGATCTGAGAGCTGGGTCAGAAGTAAAACACTTGACAAAAGACTAGAGACCGCAGATATGAGAGTCCTGAGAAAGATTAGAGGCGTGAACAGATGGCATCAATAGCAATATCATATTAAAAATGAGGATATTAGGAAAGAACGTGACATTGTCAGCATCCAGGAATGTGTTAGCAGAGCTAATCTCAGGTGGTATGGTCACTTAAACAGAATGGGTGAAGAAAGATTAGCAAAACAAGTGTTCTCTGCCAGGTTGGCAGGAAAACGACCTAAAGGAAGACCAAGATATAGGTGGATTGATACAGTACAAAGTGTCTTAGACGATAGAAATATAAGATCTGATAATGTTGGAGTCTTGACAAGTAACAGACTAATTTGGAGGAAAATTGTAGATAGGAAGTTAGTAATGATGTAAATTTTTCATGTAGTACTGTCATATCCTGTACACCCCTTGAGGGTACATGGCAGGAATTTGATGATGATGATGATATATATATATATATATAGTGGAAATATATTTTCCCAGAAACTCAGGTTTTTCATCCTGCATACAGGTAAATCAGCCAAGAGCACACATGCAATTTATAAAAAAAAAAATACTGTGTTGGTGGTTTGATGGGCAGTAGATGGCATTGATAGTAGTAATAGTGTATCTTTGTAGAATTAAGTAGTATGGAAGATGGTGAGATGTGTGTAGCAGAATCCTGTGATGAGTCCTTGGAGGTGTCACTTAGTAATAATAATAATCATAGGCAACTTGGCTTAGTGAACTAGAAAAAGGTAATCTCTTGGTGATTTAAATTATGGCAATATTTAATGGAATAAAGAGACAGAATCAGGGAATAAGGAGAATGAATTTGAGCTCTTAAAGCACAACTATCTTAGACAATACAGGGGATTGAGAGTTTGATATTTTTGACAAAATATCAAACTCTCAATCCATGTGTATCAAAATCTTGATCCTATTAATTACAAGCACACAAAATAATCACTCCTGAGGTTAGCATCACAGGAATGGTGGTCAAGGTACTGGAGAAGTTAGTTAAGGACAAGATTTGGGAATGGGAGCAGCACGGCTAGTAGGTCATTTCTCCATTATCTGCTCAATTTTTTGAAATACAGTAACAGCTGAAGCTGGATAATGGGAATGGCTACACAAATAGTTCTCTGGACTTCGAAAAGGTGTTTAATGAGATATTGCATGGAATCCTGTTATATAAAGTGAAGCAAATGGGTTTGGATATGATGCTAGTAATGTGGATAAGAGGATGGCCAACAGACATCAAGGATAATTTATAAAAGAGCAAAGTCCAAGAGATGTCACTGACCAGTAGTATGCCAAGGGTTCCATACTTGAGCAACTATTATTTGACTTAGTTGTTAATTGTTTAGGATGAGACTGATGATGCAAAACTGGATAGAACAATAGTTAATAAATATTAAGTAGGATCCTGCAAGTTGATTTAAATAGATTGATGCTGTGGGCAAGGGAGAATAGTTACCAGTTGAACATGGCAAAATGTAAGGTCATGCACTCTGGAATGAAGAAATTGGACTGTATGAAATTAATGTTAAGAACTGGGAGATTGAGGTGGACAGTAAATAAATTGAAGTTCTGAGGTCATACTGCAAGGGAGGCTAAAATAGCATCTAAGATTGCTTAGTTTTTCCTAATTAAATCCTCAAGAAACCTGGGAAACCAGGTTCCAGGGGAATGGGAAGAAGCAGAAAAGATCTAGTCTACGAAATGTCCCATATTAGAAAAGATGAAAAATATTTACAAAAATTAGGGAGGGTGGGAAGGGAACTTTTCAGTACTTAACTAGTGAGAGGAACACGAGCTTATCCCTGGAAATTGAGGAATGGTGTAGTTATTATTATTATAATGCAGGCTTCTGACTCTGCATGGAGTCAGAAGACCCATCACAGGACAACCATTATTCACACAGTACCTATCATAACTTTGCTTAAACTCATTCACTGATGAAGCATGCACAACCACCTCTAGCAACCTGTTCACCACCTCCAAGCAAAACATCTAGTAACTACTAACCACACCTTATACAATTTCCACCTGTGACCCCTTGTTCTCTCCCTTCCTGCTATGTAATGAAAAAAGTCTTCACTGTCAATCCTATAAACTCCTTTAATAACTTGTGCTGTTATTATGTCTCCTCTTTTTTTGCCTATCAGCTAGTTTTTGAACCCCACAGACAGTCACTCAACCTTCACACTATGTCCTCTAAACTTCAACTCTCTGTCCACTATCATCTCCAAGTCCCTGACCTCATCAGTTTCTTGCAGTTCAGTTCCATCAATATAGTTCACAGCTTGTGATCTCTTCCCTTACATTTGATCACATTAAACTGGCAGTCATTTCCTTTGCCCATGCTGCTAGTCTAAGTCTTACTGTAGGATCTTCACATCACCCCCCCCCACCCATTTACCACTGCTCTTCCAAGTTTAGCAACATCAGCAAACAACTGAATATTTCTTGTGAAATCATATCCTATATTATTGATATACAAATTAAACAATACAGGACCAAGTATTGTTTAATTTGTGATATACCTGTGGTATATCACAGATTGTGGTATATCACAAGTGACCAGTGATATACCTGTGGTATATCACTGGTCACTTACCTTATCCTGGACTCAACTTCTCCATAACACACACTCTTCAATATCTGTCCATCAGCCATCCTCTAATAAAAATCACATATCCAATAGAGTTCTGTGTGGAATCTTGTCAAATGCTTCTGCAGTCTAGCAATATCAGTGAATAACCATTTCCCTTATCCAACTCCATTGTTACTTGATTATAAAAAGTAAATAAATTACCAAGGCAAGACCTACCCTTCACAAAACTATGTTGGCCTTATAGATTATCTTATTCCTATCCACCCAGTCCTGAATTCTGCCTTTAGCCAATTTCTCCAACATCTTAATCACCACTCCTGAGATGCTGATTGGCCTATAGTTTACTGCTTCTGTCTTGAAGCCTTCTTTATGCAGTGGGACTTTTTGCCCTTTTTCCACTCCAAAAGCATCTCACTAATACTGAGGCTTAACTTAAATAGCTTGCACATTCTTGTAATACATGGACTGACAAGTCATTTGATCCCGTGGCTGTGTTTGCATTGAGGTTATGCACCATTTTAAGCACTTCCATTTCTTAAACCTCCATTTTCCCATCAATCAATGCTATATTTAGCATTGCACACCCCTGAAAAATATTCACTTAATAACTCACCTATTTGGTTTTGTCTGTTAACTCCCCATTCACACTTTTTTAAGTCATTCCTCCAAAGTTATTCCTTCTTTTACTTGACAGATAGCAAAAAACTCTTCTGTTTTTTTCCTCATCAACTAGCTTTTCCCCCCTCATAATTAGCTTTGGCCTTCCTTACCATGTCATGCTTCTTACCTGTATCTTGCATGGTTCACGGACATACAGATTACGTTTTTCTTTATAATCTCTTCACAACATTTTATTTGTATGCAACTCCTGCTTAATGATGCTATTCATCCATCTAACTCCTACCTGATGTATCTTTCAGACTCTGGGTATCTATTCTGATACTGCTTTCTTCAAACACCTCTTGACCACCAACATCTCTTCCCTCCATTTTCTTATGCCATGGCACTAATGAAACCCATTGTATAAATTTCATTTCCTTAATTGCTTGTGTCCATTCTTGCTCTGAATCCAGCTCCCCATAGTTAAAATCTCCCATAAAAATTACTCAACCTGTATTTATCATGCTATTTTGCCAATGAATGTTATCTACATTCTCCTTTATATACCCTGGATTATAGCAGCAACCAGTTATATATTTCATCCTGTTGGCCTCTATCTCACACGAGATAGCCTGAAATGAAACTCCCTCTGCACCATCATCATTCTTCAGATGTACTTGTACTCTCTTTGGCTTCAGTTTTATGCTGTCATTAGCAAAATCCCTCACTTCATATCCTTTGAATTCTATTCTTATCATCAACATATCCTCAGTCAACCAAGTCTCAAATAATACCTATAACTTTTGGCCAGGTTGAGTTAACCAATGCTATAAACTCCTCACTTTATTTTGATATGTCCTTACTTCTTGTATTATTTAGTCCACTAAAGTTAAGAACTTGGAGTGCTATATTACACTAGGGAGTTCTTTCGCTTGGTTGAACAGCGGGAAGGAGTGATGACAAGAGGTCATCCCTGGAAGTTACGAAAGGAAACCGTGAGCAAGAGGGTGAGGAGTGGTTTTTTGCATGAAGGGTGGCTGAACCATGGAATGCATTGCCTGATGGAGTGGTGAGAGCAAGAACAGTCAATGAGTTCAAGAAGTGGTATGATAGACTTTGTGTTTCTTGGGGGGGGGGGGACACCTCCCCTCGATGAGTCTTGATAGACTGTGTTTCTTAGGAAGGACCTCCCACGATGAGTCTTTTGACTCCATGGAGGGCTGAATAATAATAATATTTAGCATCGTGATCACTCTGCCACTTGTTAAACCCTAGGTTGTCTGGGCCCATGCTCACCTGCATCCCTCTAAACATTCTAGTTTTCCTGACTCTGCACTTTAGAACTCTCACTGAAGAACACTTTCCAAGAATACTGACACCAAACCCATTCATATGCAAGTCATCCATCTTATATAAATCCTATCTTCCCTCAAAATCACTCCACACCATTACTTCTGCACAATCACAATTCTCCACCTAGTTAGTAAAGAGAATGAGGATTAGATTTTTTTTCTTAGAGAATGAGAGTAGCGAGTAATTGGAATGAACTGCTAGTCAATTGTGAGTGCTATGTCAGTGAATGAGTTTGAAGCTAGGTGTGAAAGGTAGTATTGTGCAATTGATCGCTAATGCTTGGTGAAATGTAACTGGGTCTCTAGTGATGAGTCTATGGACTCTGTGGAGATGCCTGTATAATTTTTTTAATATTTTTTTTACACACTAGATAGCCTGAAATGAAACTCCCTCGGCACCATCATCATCATTCTTCAGATGTACTTGTACTCTCTTTGGCTTCAATTTCTATGCTGTCATTAGCAAAATCCCTCCCTCCCTCAATATATCCTCAAGTCAACCAAGTCTCAAATAATGCCTATAACTTTTGGACAGGTTGAGCTAACCAATGCTAAAAACTCCTCACTTTATTTTGATACTTCCTTACTTCTTGTGTTATTTAGTCCACAATAATAATAATGTTGAAAACATTTATTGTAAAAATATCTTTGTAATTACATGAAATATCCAGTGTCATAAGTCGTGAATTTCATGGCTTATTCATGAATAAGCCATGAAAATGAAGCCTCCCAGCTTTGAAAAACCCGTTTATAAATTATAAAACTAAACTGGTCACAAAAAGACTTCAACTGATATGTTTCACTACAGACGTAATTATTATTATTATTATTATTAGACACCTCCAGGGAGTCCAAAGACTCATTGAGGGAGAGTGTGCCAACATTGGTCTCCTTCCAACTACTAACCGCGCTCAAACTTACTTAACTGAGCCATTAGTAGCAGAGGCTCTACTAATCGACCAACCTTTGCCAGCAATTGTACTCATCAACCCTACCCATGGATGCTAAAATAAATAATGAATAACGACGGGGGGGGGGGGTTCATATTACAAATGAAAAAATATACTTTCATGGTATGACATCACAACTTTGTTTCTAAGTTTCTTTATCTATAAATTTGTAATTTTCCCCTTTATAACAATAAAGGCATAATACTCACATTAGGTAAATGAAACTGACTTATTCCCTACCTTATTTATACTAGTAAGTAGGCCCAGGGCTGGATTTGGGCATAGGCTAGACAGGGTGAAAGTTGGGCCCTCACATTACAAAGGCTCTCCCACTCAGTACAGATAAGTTAAAATTTATTCACTGCGGGGGAGGGGGTGATATCTTAAATTTTAAGATATCAACCCCTTTGGGATCACAACAATTTTAAATCCGGTGCTGGGCATACCGCATCACATTTGACTAAATATCTTCCTTCTATATTCCTAAAGAATATAGAAAGAAGATATTTACTGTTGAATCAAATACATTACCTGAAAATAAACGAGTTCCCGTTACAGATGTTAATAAGACGCAACAATTACCCAAATCCGGCATTTCTGTTCCATCGGAGTATAACAATTCCACTGCCACCTAGAATACGAAATATGTCATTTCATTTCGAAAACGACTTAATGCGTTCAAAACCTTAATTCAAAATCTTACTTGCATAAAAAATAAAACATTAAAAAATTAGAACTAAACGTCCCCTCCTACTCCCTTTTGAAATAAAAAGGCGTTAATATATATCATAATTATACCATTTCAAATTTATAAATACATTGAGTTTAAAGCAAGTGTTTTGTAAACGACCGTGGGCAGAGAAGGAAAGAATACGCAGACTTTTTTTTACAAGGACGAAAACCTGTATAGTGCTGTGAGGTTAAGATAATTTCAGAATATATATACGCTATTCAATATCTTACTACAGCAGTGATCTAATAGAATGACAGTCGAGTTGGATAAAGGAACGTGTAATGCATTTGACAGAATATTGCATAGCAATCTGTTGATTAGAGTGGGACAAATTGTTATGAAGATGACTGACAGACCTTAAAAAATAATATATGGTGTAGCAGAATTAAAAAGAAAGCAGATGACCAGTAGTTGAAAAGGTTCTTTTACGTTAATGTTATGAGAGATAATATGTAGGGTAACATCCAGTTGTATGTTGATACTATACCGAAGAGCGCAATACTAAATCAAAAGCATATATCCGCTAATACCTTTTATTCCCTAAACGGAGTAGGCTAGGCCATTTAACCCTAACTAACTTTTGAAGACTAGTGGACAACTAGCCCCCACCCTTAGCCAATCACAGAATAGTTGACCCACGACTACCATTGCTTTTAATTAGCACCCTGTGAGGAGAATAAGGCAGACAAGCACTGCCATCTCGATAATGGATACTAGTTCTTCCTTCTATGTATCAGGCCTACCGGCCTGTTATGCAGCTATCCTAAGCCATTCTAACTCGTACCCGTCCCGAGGATAAGCTGACTAGCCCTATGCCTCTGGGTATATCCTGTGGCTGTAGCTCATGTGTTCGCAGGGCTGGTTTGCCTGCTTGCAGGAAGAAAAACCCTGCTGCTGTCCACGCCCAAGACCGGCTAACTTGGCTATGTCTGAGAAAAATCCTTAAGCTCCTCACGTCGGTGACGAGAATCGAACCCAGGACAGGCCTTTCCGCGTGCTTAGCCACTAGGCTAAGCACGCAGACATGGATGCTAGCTAATGTAAAGTTATACACTTCAGGATGAAAAAATGCAAATTATGCATTATGCTGATAAGATTGAACTACTACAATTGACGAAGCCTGGGATTTTGAAGTGACAGGGAAAAGAAAATTTAATTTTGGAGGATACGTTATAAAAATGGGCGAAATAGCACAGAGGATCACTCTTGGGTGATGAAAAGCACACGAGGCTGGGAAAAGGATGTACTGTTCCTTTTTATAAGGTGTTAATGTGGCCTCATTATAACTTCTGTGCTTAGATTTAGTGACTTGCATTTCTTAGAGGTAAAGAAGTGATGGAGAGAATTCAGAGGCAAGTGATCAAGACAAAGCTAGGAGTGTGAAACGCTTTATGAGAACAGAATGAAGGTGTGTGGAATTTTAAAAAAATAAATAAAGTTAGTTCATATGCAGAAAACGAGGGAGAGTGATGGAAACATATGTTATTAAATGCTTTCTATTGAAGATACATATGGAAAAATTTTCAGTGAATGACAAGAAGAGAAGGAACAAAGGCTCACACTCTCCTTTGGTGGAAAACATGGTTAAGGGGTGTGAAGGCCATTCTATTTTGCTTAGATAATAGGAAACAAGCCAAACACATTGCCAGTGATAGTTGCGAGTGCTTTTTTTATGAATGAATTTTAGGAGAAGTATGATAGGAAATGCATGAATATTAAATGTGCCCATCACACAATGAGTCATGATTTATTGTGTGATTCCCACAATAATAATAAGTAAGATCTTAGTATATCTCACAATAATCATTATGTGAGATAGTCCATTAATAATATATTTTCGCAGTCGTGTAAATGTGTGATGAGATGATCGTTAGCAGATTGGAGAAGTAATCTTTGGCTATGGTGGCGATTAGTCAAAAGATTGGGAGAGGTGTTTTTTTTAAAGCTAAGTAGAACAAGGGGTGGGAATAATTTCGAGTATTGCGTAATAATTTTGAGCATAATCTCGGAACGAAATTTGGTGAGAACTATGCCTGGTCAATTTTTTAAAATACAGTAACAGCTGAAGCTGGATAATGGGAATGGCTACACAAATACTGTAGTGAATCTGAAAATGATCGCTTTGGCAATCACCTTACTTAGATATCTGCTCATCTTGAATATCACGCAAAATGCCAACATTATGTCCTACAAAATTGCAGTACAAAGAGGTCTATAAAGTCATGGTACTTAATAGAATTCTGTGTACTGCAAATTGAGTAAAATCGGATGAGGGTGGGAAAATTATAACTCGTTAAAACCAAGGCTTATGTACTGCACATATAGTTTTGTTTTGTACTAATACTTCCCATACAAACGATGTGCATAAAATAACAGCATATAACAAATCTAATGCTTTTTATTTGCCAAAGAGAATAGACAAAGCTGTTTAGCTCAAACGAACGTTTATAAAGATTTAACGGCAGCCAAAAACGACCTTTATCCATTAATGATTACTGGCCCAAGGCTATCAAATGATTTCTTAGATATCCGGAGGAAAGTACAGGAGATAACTACAGCAATATCACAGTCCCTAACAGTATGCATTATCGTCTAAAACAGTACGAGTTCTATAGTAGGTTTTGTTGAGTTGTGAGTTTAATAACTCTAGTTTCAGGGAAAAGATAAATTACCTATGCAAGAAATCGACTAACTCGAGAAACGTCTGAAGGAAGCCCTAGAAAAAATTACTCTAGTCAGCAACTAGAATTAACCATATAAACTGTCTTTCTTCTGGCAGTCTACCACTATGGAAATTATTTTTAATTAATCTTAATAAATAAGACAGATTCTCTGATGTATTTATTTTCTTTAAGATAATACCTCAAACAGAGACGTAACTTCTGGAAACTAATAAGCAGCCAGTCATTGTTTTAGTGAAGCTCAAGGATGATTTTCACACTTCACAAGTGAAAACAGTGCACTAGAATACTGCCATTATATCATGTTTCTAACTTTGGTTTGAAACAGTGAGATTTTTAACAGATTCTAAATACCAAAATTTATTCATTTCAACCCAGCTAGTGCAGAACGATTAGCATCATTTGTCAATAAATGCTGAAAGCAAATTTGAGCCTAGAGGATAGATTTCGGTATTAATTCCAAATGTTTTTTTTTAAAAATCAAATATATAAGTGATATTTTATTTAAATTATCAGATCTTGGCCATTTCTCAACCTTAATATAATGAGGTAGAAATGCTCATCATTGCGAAGTCGCCAAATTCTGCGATTGTATAATTTCGTCTCCACATAATTCTGTAGAAATGGCGTTTTCTTCCATTGTTGATAGGCTGAAAAAAAGATCAGGTTTACTTTTGGCAGATAGTTCCTGACATCGTCGATATTTGGCACAGTAAGTAGAGTTTTCCTCCCAGAAACTCAGGTTTTCCTTCTAGTCACCAACTACAGGCCAGAATTTTTAAGGCCATTTTCCTGATAGCTCAAAAGTTAATCAATCTTCTTGAATGAGCAAGAGTCTTCTTCCCAAAAACACTGGCTTTCAATCTTGCAACTCAAGAACATCGAGTTATTTCAGACTATAATATAGTGTTAGTACCGCGAAATGGTAGTAGTTGTATTTTTCATACCCTCTTCTTTGGATGCCTATTAAATCGATTATACTAAGGATAGAGAGAAAGGCAGTTCACTGATCTACAAAAACCTAAAACAGCAATACCTGCTCCCTGTGGGGAAATAAAAGGCATCAGTAACACTCCATTTAATACATGCAATTCCTATAACAACTTTTGTAATTGTTATTGAATTGTTCTAATAAATTCATTTGTATCTGATCGTTGTGTTTGCTGATTATTTTATTCCAGCATAATTACTATCCACAGATTTATTACTGAGGTATCATTCGTGTCAACGAGATTCGAACTTAGATATTCCAAAACAATGCCTCATCTTTACTGTGTCGCCTGAGTTACGGACACATAAGAATTAATATTAATACGACATCACAAATATTATCTTAATAAGAAAAAGTACTCAATGTTTTCTTTATACCTATCCAAATCGTGAAAATCATTCTAACTTTATCTCTAAAACTTAATACTCTGCAGTCTATAAACACAAACAATCAGGTCAACTTCTTTGAAGTTTCAACGTTGAAAAGTAAAACTAGCTTCTTCAATTCATTTCCACTAATCAAACTGGAAGAAATGCTAAAGTAAGTCACGTAGTCCAGCCTCACAAGAAACAAAAATATTCATCACGACATTCGAAATCCCATATACTATCTACATGTCAGCTTTTCCGTTTGTAACTCAGATAACCTTGTCAGATATTTTTTCCCCCTGAGGAACGTCCTTCAAGAAGCTATTGTCCTTTAGCATCACAATTGTGCAAAATTTGATTACCTTCGTAATTTCTAAGGCCTGTGTAGCTCAGTGGAAGTGGCGCTTGGGTCCTCAGCGCTTGGTCGCTCGAGATTAGACTTAGGTTCAAGTCCAAACGTCGACTAGCCGACTGGAGGAACTTTACTAAGACTATTTTCGACCGATTCCCGAGTTAGTCGATCTCTGGCACGGGCAAGCGGTTTTTCCTCCCGGAAACTCAAGAAAATCGACCGTAGTACCCACATTATTTCAGACAGTATCATATCCTGTTAGGGTTAGGTACCAAGAGATGGCAGCACTTGTTTTCCAGCCTCTTCATCGGTGGCTGCCTATAATTAGTGATAAACATGGGCCAGCTATCTCTCTGATTGGCTACTGGTGGAGATTGAACTGCCCACTCAGTCTCCAAACGCTAGATAGGTATAAAAGCGTCGCCTACTCCTTATAAGGGAACAAAAGGCATTAGCTGATTTTTTTTTGATTTCGTAATTTCTACTGCTCTTTTCCATGAGCTTACTTTTTCACTTCTGATTCTGACACCTATTATAACCGAATAAATAAATTTTCGCTGGTTGAAGTTCTTAGTCCTCTATTCCACTCAAAATACCAGCAAAGGCAATCTAAGAATAAAGGAAGAATAAAGCCTACCATAACTGGTAATGGGGGTAAAAAAACCTCACACTAAGAGAAGGAAAAGTAGAGCACAAACTTTCCTTCTACTCAAACGTCAGTTAAGTGTTTGGTTCCCTAACCAGCAAAACCACTGGGAACAACTGCTGCCGGTTCATCCTTCAATTCTCTCACATCGATATGGCACTATCTTCCAGAAGATAAAGCTAACCTCCTGGCATCTTATCATAAACAAATCATGATAATCGTTCAATTTATGTATGAGTAAGGAAATATATATAGAAATATTCATATAACTCATGCAGAAAGTCGATTAAATGAAAGTGAGCAAATTTGCTCTGTTTAGTATGATAAATTTAGTTTAATCCTTTATCCAAGTGTGAGCAAACAAAGTTTGCGCCTGAAAGTATCTTCAGGATTGAGGTAAGGTGGTACAACACCAGGACACTCCTTGCAAAGGTGGAGCAAGCTACCAACACTCCTATCTCAGTATCTCCCATAATGCAAAACGCATATCCTTGCGGATATGTCTAATGTTATGCATTAAGGGAAGGGCCACAACCCAGACTAGTTTCGACCTTTATTGAGGTCTCTTCAGTGGGAGCCAGGCCCACTGAAGAGACCTGGCTCTGTTTAGTGCGAAATGGTCAATGTCATGTGAGTCTCATCTTCAAAAAGAAGTTTGCTTATGTATTCCAGAACTGTTTTCTTGTTCTCTTCTTCATCTATTTTCATTAATTGGTCTGTACAGAACAAGAGTACTAAATCTTAGGTGAAGGTTGGTGTCTAAGTTGACCCCACCCACCTCACCTGATCAAAGATTATGTTATCCCAAACCTATTGATGATATCAACTGCTTGATGAGTAGGGTATTCCATGTCTTGGAACAATAAGTAAATATGGCATAACTAGTGATTTTGTACAGGCCGATTTTGGTACTTGCAGTGATAAGAGTGAATTTCCAGAAATCAGTTAGGCTTTTAAAGGAATTGAGACGCTTTGTGCTTTGTTTTCACTATGCCAGCGTACGATGCAGAAACTAAGGTACTGAAAATCATCTACTTTAAGG
Organism: Typopeltis vanoorti; assembly: GCF_054136105.1. Lineage (NCBI taxonomy): Eukaryota > Metazoa > Arthropoda > Arachnida > Uropygi > Thelyphonidae > Typopeltis > Typopeltis vanoorti. Next base: position 33,820,848 of record NC_143554.1, read on the forward strand.
GTGCAGTCGTTTAGTCTCATATTTCCTTCTATTATGTTCTTTAGGACTATTTTTACTGCTGTTGACTGCCAACCCCCATTAGTGCTGCATTTTTACATAAATTATCTATGTAGTTTTTGGCAGCCTGAATTCTAGAGTCAATCAACACAACGTCATCAGCAAAATTGACAGCTTATATGCGTTTGTCTTACTAAATGTTCGAGAGATTGTATACCCATTTCCTGTGAGTCTGAATACATAGTCAAGGGTAATAATAAAAGATAAGGTACCAAAAACGTCTCCCTGAAGAACTTGAGTGGAAATAGGAAAACTTCCAGTCATCTCTCCAGGTTCTGCTACTACTTTGATTATTTTAGGATATGTCATAACTGAGAATTTTAAAAGTTCTTTAGCTTTCGAGAAATCTATGAAGTTTAAGATTAAAGGAAGGTTTTTATCTCTTGCTCCTTTTAGCGACCTTCTAAGGCAGTGGATGCATCATTTTTTCAAGAAATCTGCTTTATTTTTGAGGCAGAAGAGGAGTTACATATGGTCTGTTTAGAATCACTCTGTTAAAGATTTTCAGCATGGTAGGAAATAATGCGATCTTCGGTAATTTTCTGGATTGTTTAGATTGCTTTTCGGTATTGGTATTATTAGACCATCTCTCCAATGTGATGTAACGCTGTATGTAAACTAGAGTTGTTTAAAAATATTTAATAGCTGTTTCCAAGGCTATTTTCCTCCATGTTTATTAGCCCTTGCAGTCAATGCAATGCACTCCAGGCATTTTCTCATTCTTTTGGGTTTTTAGTGAAAAATTTGAAACTGAAATTCTTGCATTGTAAAATTAGTACACATAATGGGGAATTCTTTTTTTCCATTACTATTTCTGGCAAAGCGCCTGTAGTGAAGTTTCTACTGATGAATTATTCAACAGTTTTTCAAAGTAGTTCTTCGTTTTTGTCTTTTATTCTTAGTCTTTTGGGCTTCTTTTCTTTGGTGCATAAGGAATTAGGTACTTGGTATATTTCTCTGGTTTTATGGGAATTCAGATATAGTTCTGATTTCTGACAGACACACTGGATATGCATTTCCTTGTCGTTTCGAATGACCATGTATAGTTGATCGTTTACTTATTTTAGATGAATGTAGATGGTGCGTCCTCTGATTGCTGTGTTGCTGTTAAACGTCATTGAGTTTCTTTATCAGTACTTCAGTATGTAGTGTTACCCATTTCCTTTGAGTAAATTAAGTCTTTGTGACCGAAGTTTTTGCTGCTACTTCCTGGATGGACTGCGCAATATAAGTGAAGCGCTTGGATGGTTTTTTTAGGAATTGAACCTTCCGCTAGTTTGCACTGTAGTGCTTCTTTATACTGTATTGGGTTTATATGGTAGGAAGAGTTAAGTCATGAAGGAGTATTTATTTGATATTCTTGTTATTTCAGTTTAAAAGAACTGAAAAGTTTTATATATGCATTTACTATTTATCATCAAAGTTTAGTTATGCACTATTGTAAGCTCTACAGTTTCGAGCTTATCTCACCCACTTTCCATTAATTAAAATATGATCAATTTGTGATCCTGCTTCATCTGAATGTTCACAGGTCCATTTTTTTTCAGGTTTGTGTGGAAATTTGTTCTTCCTTGAAAAAGGTGATATATTTTGCGTAGTTCAGCTAGAAGATATATTTTCATTTGATGTACTGGAGGTAAGGGAAAGGGCATTTATTTTTGATTTCTGAAACATTTAATCCATTTTGTGCATTAAAATCATTACCTATGATATGGAGATAACGTGTCGGGGCTATGTAGAGAAAGTTTGGGAGTCGAGTGTAAAAAGCAGTCTTGGCGTCGACTGATTTACGGCCCAAGCAGCTCAGACTATAAGAGGTGTGCGCGCTGTCTGTTAATTGCATGTGTTCTCATTGCGATTTCCTCTTTTGAAAGACGAAAAATCCGAGTTTTCGGGAGGAAGCATTTTTGGTGTTCTCATCTAAGTTTCAGTGAGTGTGCAGGGACAGGTAATTGTTGCTTTTGGGTCTGAATTTGAAGTTATAGCCATTATTCTATCGGAGATTTTGGAGATAAATAAGATGAAAGTACAGATTTTTTTTTTTACTATAATTTCTAAAATTACCAAATTGTCTGCTTGATGTATAGATGAAAGTGACTTTTTGCAATTTGATGCGACTTCACTCCATTCTATGTTCTCAAAATGCATTTCTTAAATGCAAATTGCATCAAGGTTTGCTGACACTGCTGTAGTGCAAAGTTAATTAAAGTTTATACGTATAAAAAATTTCATATTTCGACCGGCGCTGAAATCCACCCTAAACTCTGGAGTGAATTTCTTTACTGGCTACAAACACGTGTCACATGTTTGTAGCTGGTATAAATTGAATATGATGCTCCCAAATCAGCACAACTCTCTCCAGATGAAAGGGCTGCGAGAAGGGAGCTGACGGAGTTTGAAAGAAGCGTTGTGATAGGATGCGGATGGTGATGGGTTGTGATAGGAGGCGTTGTTATTGACCTGGGCCATCCCAGGTCAATAATCACTGCACGTGACCATTGAGTGCTACGAAGGATAATGTGTAAAAACCACCATTTGTCGGCAGACACACTGAATGCAGAATTCCTGGCATCGACACCGAAGGTCACAATATGAGTTTCCATGGTAGGACCGCAATATGCAATCCCCACATTACACGAACTAACATGCAGGGTCGTCTTCAGTAGTGCAAAGAGCGTGTACAGTGGGACGTCGAAGCTTGGGAAGCTATGTTATGGAGCGACGAATCAGATTACACTCTCTATAGCACAACTTTCCAAGCTTCCATGTCCCACTGTACACGCCGAGCAGATGGCTGGGTGGCCTGGATGCCTGGTGAACGTCTCTTACCAGAGTGTGTATCCCAAACTATGATATTTTGTGGAGGTGTGATGGTATGGTGCTGTTTTTCGTGGTTTGGCTTCGGACCTTTGTTTGTGGTGCCACGAACATTGAACTCCCAGGAGTATGCTTCTTACTTTGTGACGTTTCTATGGACCTGACCTTTGTCTCTTTTAGCAAGGCAATGCACATAAGCCTGCTGCTGTAACTGCCTGGTTTGTGAACATCACTACACTTGACTGGCCTCCATAGAGCCCCACAGACCCCTACTGAGCATTTGTGGGATGAACTGGAGCGTCAGGTGAGGTCAAGGGACGTTCGCCCGGCAATACTCCAGGACCTTATTACATGCTTACAGGAAGAATAGTCCAAAATTTTTATTAATCGTTATTACGCTTATGGAAAGTATGCTCCGTAGAATTGCTGCATTAATCACAGCGAAAGGGGATATTTCATCTTATTAAGATGGATGCCATGGTTGTTTGTTCCTCACACTGTGGTGTCCGTTGACTTCATTTGAAGTAGCGTACCTTATCGAATCGTCTACATTACTTACTTAATCTGCCAACTACACAACGCCATCTACCTCCACTGTTCTTTTCATTCAAATCTCGAGCTATTTTAACAACGATAGCGAACCGCAACTTTTGAAAATAGCAGGGGAATATTACGAATAAAATTATATCGGGTAATGTTTAAGAGTAGTCAGTTATGTTTAATTTGTAAAGCAGCATTGTCCTGCAATAAAAATGGCATAGTAAACAGTTGATTAATAAAATATCAAAGCATTTAACTAGGATTGTGTGATGGGGTAAAAAAAAAATATGCAAAGCCGCTAATTTAGCTTAATTATCAAGAAAAAGGCAGAATGCAGTATGTAGTGACTACAATGCGCTGACTACATATTTTGATTACATTTATTAAAAATAGCGTGTTAATAAATTTTTGTTTTGTGTAAAATGCTAAGAGTGTAATTATTATAACAATTACTGAAAAAGAGAGCCAAAAGGCTTCACTTCGGCAATGCAAAATTATTCAAATTAAGTGGATATTGAATCCAACATTATTTTATAGCTGAATATAGAAACTACAAGAGTTTCATGCCGAATATAGAGACTATAAAAGTTGCGACGGTTACAACCGTACGCCAACCTTTCATGACGGGCAACTCGTAGTAAAGGATGAGCAAGTTCCAATCACTATCCTTAGTATTTTCCCATAATGTAAAAACACATCTCCTAGGAGATGTATGATGTTATACATTATGGGGGGAGATCATTCATTATGGGAAAATTCTAGGGACAGTGATCGGAGCTTGCTCCACCTTTATTACGAGTTGACCGTCATGAAAGGTTGGCGTACGCTTGTATCCGCCGCAACTTTTATAGTCTCTATATTCGGCATGAAACTCTTGTAGTTTCTATATTCGGCTATGAAATAATGTTGGATTCAATATCCACTTAATTTGAAAATTTTAATGATTTTTATGGTGATTGTAGAAAATACTAGAAAAGAAAAGAAAAAGAGCATGAATAACGACAAATAACGATGATTATATTCGGGGGAAGGAAGTTTCAAATTCAGATATTCAAAACATGGGGAAACAGCACACATTTACTACGTTACTGGCATAACCTCCCTTTAACACATACTGTTAAAAAAATAAAATAAATAAAACCTATTAATTTCAACCAAAAATAAGTCTATAGAAAGGTTAATAAACATTCAACTATAAAATGAACAACTTCAACTGTAAATTAAGTAAATATATATATATGTGTATATATATATATATCGTCCAAGAACCAAAGAACTTGATAAGGGCTTTTCAATTCGAGGTGAGTTGGCTGGTGGAAGGGTTTCTTTCCTTGAAAATCGGGTGCTTCATCCCATAAAACAGAAAAACTGGCTAGAAGAATACACGCAATTTACATAACTAATACACTAGCCTCATAGTCGTAGTTGCTTTGGAAGTAACTATTTTAAAGAACAACGTAAAAAGCGCTTCTAGCTGCGATGCATTTTAGCCATATACCGCAGTCCCTTTATCCGCGGTCAACCTCAGTCCTAAAATATTAAATGGAAATTCCAGAAATAAACAATTTATAACTTTTAAATTGCGCTCCGTTCTGAGTAATGTGGTGAAATGTCGCACCGTCGCGCCCGAACGTTAATCATCCCTTTGTCCAGCATATTCACGTTGTACTGTATGCACTATCCGCCCGTTAGTCACTTAGTAGCCGTCCGAAAATATGAAATAGAAAATTCCTGAAATCAACATTTCATAAGTTTTAAATTGCGCTCCTTTCTGAACAGTTCTGGGTTATCAGTTCGAATGTCGCGGTATCCCAGTGCTTGTGTTCAAGAATGGAATTACAGGAATATATTATTTCGAGTTTTGCCTCGTTACGCTCTTGCACATGACCATTAAACGCAAAAATTGGAATGGCTCGACAAATGTTTGTAAGAATTCAAAATACGAAATTTGAATAAAATCACCGAAGGATGGACACAACGAATCTAATAGGTATGTTTACGAATTTTGCGAAACTTGAAAGATCTGGAAATAGACAACATTCCCAGTTATAATGAACATTCATCACGAAGAAATAAGAAAACATCGATATAAAATATTTGGATGAAAGCTTGACTAGATTCATTTCTAAATTTGTGCACAGCCCAAACGTTAACAACTATGTCTACTATCTATTAAGCATTTTGTGGAGGTATACGATTAATTGAAAATAGAATTCTAGCTTATTTAGAAGAGTCCTCGCTAGAAATATATGATCTAAGCATTTCGAACTTTTGGTTAAATGTGCATTCTGGTAGCTGTGATATTTGGATAACATAGCTCATATGATATACAGTCCAGTCATGTGCCATATGTAATAACTCCGGAAGGAAGGAAGGCTATTGAAGGCATATGCGTGATGATCTCGCCGTAGCTGATAAACTGTAGCTGATTTATATTCAGATGGTCAAGGACACATTGTTTCCGTGGATTTTAATATCTCCCTTCAATCTAATCATAGTATTGGTGTAAAATCGAGGAGGGGGTTCCATTTTAATGATTGTGTAGAAGACTGGTTGCCGTTAGGACATGCAGAATTTAATACATCACCGGAGAGAGCTCCGAGGCCCTGTATCTCTCATATTCAATATTTAACATATACCTCTATACGTTGTTTCCTGTTTGTCGGTAATATTGAACATCACACTAAAATGGTAATCGCCCAGTTACTTTAGGCGACCGTGCTTTGGTTTTATTGGACAAGGCCTTCCCCATTGAGAGAGAGAGAAACATATTCTTCGCGTCAAGGACGAGATTCGAACCTGGATGTTTTCAGCCAAAGGGCATCGTCTACCAAACTGAGCTACGGCGATTCAGGACAATAGTAAGCATGCTGTGGAGATTTCAGAAAGCGATGTGCTAATAAGCTATACCACTCTCTTGTTAGCATTGGTAGGCTGAGTTACTAAGTAAATTTCTGTAAGCAATCGGGGAAGTTGATCTTTGAAAATCCCGTTTCCAGTTCTTTTGCACTTGAATTTTTCTACAACATCGCTATCTACGCATAAAGCCGATTTTCTGACTTCTTTTTGTCAAATTCTTGCAATTATGATCTCAATAAAGATCCCCTTACCGTTCCCGATCCTCAACTTTCACTGCCCCTTGTCCAAACTAGATATCAAAAAAGTCTCCTCTCCTGATGACGTTTTCCTTTTTCCACAGACTGTTCTAAAGGTTTGTTCACTAGTGTTGATTCCAGTTTTGTTTCGCTTTTTTTTTTTTATTTATACTTACTACTAGAAGAAGTATTTACCGAGCAGCTTGAAAACTTGCCCATTATTCCCAAGAAGAACGACATCTCATTACCATTAAATTCTATCCAGTTGCTCACATTTTTTTTTCTCTAAATATAAACAGCGAGTTCTACACTGTCCGGAAACCTCCTAACTAAAACCATTGCAAAAATGAATTCCACCACTGTAGATAAACAGATCTTCTTCCTTATGCCGATAAATGCCTTGGAAAAATCAGGAGAAACTTAGTTCTTTGTTTTTGAATGTCATCTCATATCTAGGACATTGATAGGATTTGGCGTAAAAAGCCTTTTAATATTAATTTTATACCAATCCTCTGAAGTTAGAATGCCTGTTGTCGCATTATGTCTAATTGGATTTGATCTTAATCTTCAAATGCTGGAGAACAGCTTTCACCTACTCGCTTTCTTCCATATATTTCAACGATGTTCTCGCTTGACTGCTAATCCAGTCTGCAGCTTTACTGATGACAGCAGACTGAGCGACTCTTTTTTCATTTGAGAATTTTACGCTACACAAATCAGTGTTCAAGTTATAAATTGTGATCCAGAAGCATGATATTCAAACTATTCTTCAGAGAATTCTAAATAACCTTGTTAATTTCAGTTTTTGTGTGGTTTTCGGCAGAAAATAATATTTTCTTCCTGCACTGGTTTCGATAATACTGAAATTTCTTTCCTTAAGATAATCCTAACCACTGGTATTTACAGGGACGGACTTCCCCCTCAACATTTAAGAAATTAGATTTTTCTCTTTCAGCAAAGAAACTACCTTTGCATAAAGATTAACTCTATACAAATCATAAATCGGCCAAGACATTGAATGCTATTGCCACATTTTGCGTGATCCCCTAAGAATGCTTAAGGCACCATGAATACAGAAGAGAGCAATTAGGCTGGTTAATAACTGGTCTTTCATCAATTCATTACACTCCGTGACCGCTACGCAAACGAATAACTAAATCCCGAAGATACATTGTATATTATTTTAGATAGATTGCAGAAAACGGCAAGAAAAGAAGCAATTTCGTCAGAGAGAGTGTGTCCATAACTTTGGTTCCCGTTTACAATGAGAAGAACCTAAACGCTTTTCTACTAAATGTGAGTTGGCTGGTCTCATATGGAGGTAGCAGGAATTTTTATCCTGCACAACAGGCAAACCTAGCGTAAGAGATCACATGCAATTAATGCACAAATACACTGTCCTCATATAGCTTTAGTTGCTTCAAACATAATTCGAACATAAACATAAACTGCAACAACCAGAAATTAAAAAAAAAAAATATATATATATATATATACAGTATATATATATATATATAAATCAATAATACAAAAACAAGCAGTAAATTCTTTCACACACTAATTTTTGATACTAACAGCACTTTCGATGTTTCGTGTCCATAATTCCATGCGTTCTTTTTTTTTTTTTTTGTTATTATTCCATTTTTGTTCTTAAAATTATCTGAAAAATAACCAGAAAACATACAGGGTGGCCATAAATTAACTTTCAATCTTTGGAGGTATCTGTAGCTAAAACTAATACACGGAATGAGACCACATTTTATATCGAGACTTTCGAAGGCATGGGTAGATGAATTCCGCGAAAAAAAAAAAAAGATTTGGTACCGAAAGTCACCGATAGGGGAAATTTTAGGCGCTGGCGTAGCCGAAAGCAGTCAATGCAGGTTAAAAGGATTATGCAAATTTTACTGTGCGTACGTGACAACAGCGCCACTAATTCCACTTAAAAAGGGATTGGGAACGTTCAGGAAGTTATTCGAATGACTGACGAATTGTGCTCAATATGCGTCCTACCTTGCCTCAGCATGCTTTACTTGTTAAGTTGTTTTACCTTAAACAGTACAATGCCGTAGCGGCCCTTCGGGAATGTAGAAGGCTTCATAACCTGCGTACAGGTCCTATGTCAGCTGTAGCACTGAGAGCTATGATTAAGAAGTTTGAAGAAACTGGATCACTAGGAGTTAGACTTGGCAGAGGACGGAAAGCAGTGCAAGAAGAGACAGTAACAGAAGTTGTTACTGCGGTGTTCGACGACACAGGGACAAGTACTGGTCCAAGCGCTCGTGCCATAGCTCGCAAATTTGATATGGCTTATGGTACAGTCTGGAAAATCTTACGGAAAATGCTTGACTTCTAATCCATATAAGTTCCGTCGTGTGCAAGCACTAGCTACCGCAGATTATGATAAGCGCATGACCTTCGTGCAAATGTTCCTTGCCCGAATGGAGGTCGACAATGACTGGCCTTGGAGAATATTGTGAGGTGATGAGGCTCATTTTTATCTGAATGGGTCGGTCAACACTCACAACTGCAGAATTTGGCCATCTGAACATCCCCAAGCGATCCAGCAAGTACCACTGCATTCTCCAAAAGTAACCGTGTGGTGTGGCTTCACAGCCGATTTCATGGAACACGGTCCACTGGGCGACGGAATAAAGGATGAAATATGCAATTCTATTCTGTTGATCTATTACCAGATAAAAATGAGTTAAAAGAACGATATAAACAAATTTGATCTTTTATTCCGTCGCCCAGTTGTCGTGTACCCAATTTTGATATATGATATAAACGAAAATATATAATATAAATATTTATTAACTAGCTGACTCATTTTTTGTATGGGATTTCAATATAACGTCTATACAATTCTTAATTCTACACAATAAAAATAAACTTCATTATAAGTGAGATTTTTCAAATTTTATGTTTATACCGTTCTTTTAACTCATTCCTCAAAAAAATATTATTTAAATTTACCTGGTAATAGATCAACAGAATAGAATTGCATATTTGATCTTTTATTCCGTCTCCCATTTGGCAATCGCCCAGTTGTTGTGTACCCGATTTCGTAATAGGACCATACTTTTATGAGTGTATTACCCCTACAGGTCCTGTAACCTGCTCCATTACTGGAGAGATTTATCGACGGATGTCTGGAAAGTTTGTCATTCCTGCATTGCATTGCAGCAAAGACAATGTTTGGACTCCATAATTTTTATGCAGGATGAAACACGGCCACACATTGAACGTTCAGTACAGCGCCTTTTAAGTCAGCATTTCAGTAATGAGATGGGTTATCAGTCAGTTCTTTCCGACGGCATGGCCACCTTGATCCCCGGACATCACTCCATGCAACGTTTGGCTGTGGGGGGAGGAGTATTTGAAATCCGTTGTGCATGTTGGCGGCGTTCCCAACTTGCATGTCTTGAAAGAGAACATAAAACGGGCTGTTATGAACATCCAATCCGACTTCTTACGCTCAGCTGTAGAGCATGTCGCACACCGGATGCAATTTGATGTACACAAGAAAGGTCAGCACATTGAAAATCGTGTATGTGGTCCAGGGGACTCTGATTCTGATGAATAATGTAGTGATTGAACTCAGAGGAAATAATGTTCAATCACTACATTAATTTCTGTGTCTCTCACAAGTTGTTGTTTTAGTTTAATTATTATTATTCTTCATTGTAAAGCCACATATCCAGCTGGAATGAGTGACGCGACTGTCGCTTGCACCGTCGAAATGGTATTATTCCATTTTATCTGCCTTTAATGTAATTATCCGCTTGTTTTCGGCTCCACCAACGCCCAAAAGTTCCCCCTATCGGTGACTTTTGGTACTAAATCTTTTTTCGCGGAAATCATCTCCATGCCTTCAAAAGTCTCAATATAAAATTTGGTCTCATTCCGTTTATTGGTTTTAGCTACAGATGCCTCCAAAGAGGGAAAGTTATTTTATGGCCACCCTGTATTTTCTAACAGCCAGTAACAAATATGTAATTTTATGGTGACAAATTGAACAGAGAAAGCAAAAGATACGAGATATCTATGATGAACTGCGCGTTTTAACATAAAGTAATAACCCTCAACTTTACTAGACTTCATTTTCCTAATGACACTTGCTAACCAATTTCGCAGGAAATTATTTTCTACAAATTCTTCACGGAACTGAATTCACGTTTTTACCAAAGGTGTTACCCATAAATTATGTAACATTTGTGGAGGAAATAAGGAAAGTTTTTCTGGGATTACGGTCGAAGCAATTAAAGTTATTAAGCATTATATTTGTAAATTGAGTGCGCTCTAGTCCGTTTGCCTATTTTACAGGATGAAAAACCCAAGTTTCAAGGAGTAAAAAACCTGCTACTCCGTATGAGACCAACCAACGGTCGGCAACCTTTTTGGAATGAAAAGCCATTTTTGGAAATATATCTATTAAAAAAAATTTAGGGAGTCGCACGCAGTGATGAGCAACCAATTGTCCCAGGGTTGCATGCGGCCCTCTCAGGGTTTTTGTGCGGTCCACGATGTTCGTTTTGTACGCCAGAATTAGTATATTTTAATTAACAATCTATTTTATGAATGTGTGTTATTCTTTCTCGACTATTATGTATATAAACTATTACACTTTTTTTTCTAATGTTAGTCAAGTGGCTTTTAATTTATCGTCCTACAAGTTTCGCCAATTTTTCTATCGGCATCTTCAGGGAATACAAAATTAGTAAGTTATATGAAGGTAACAGACTAAATTATAACTGATGGTTCTAATTCATACAAAAATTAGTATTGTGCGAGACAATACGCGTGTCTCGGGAACGTGATTTGTTTGTTATGACTCATGATGTAATTGTCATGAAAGTTCATTTCTTTGATGTTTAATGATCTAATTAAAGCTTTCCAAATTTCTGGTAAGGTTAGACCTTCATTCTTGTTTAGGTTTTCAGTTGTACGGGCGACTGTAGCTGCTTCCTTGAAGGTTTTTGAATGGTAGTTATCTTCTATATAGGGCATAAGGCTGTTATCCCATTATCCCACTCAATGTGATGGTTGGTAGAGGCAAAATAGCAAGAAAGGCCTGAAATGTCTTTGTTGTTTCTGACATACCATATGTGTTCTTTCTTTCTCGTTTCAAAGCTTCTAAAGGTCTGACCCACGTAACTAATACCACAGGAGCAAGGTATATTATATACTCCAGAGTACTTGTAGAATGGATGAGGGTCTTTCGGTGATCTTAAAAATTTCTGAATAGTGTTGACTGGCTTGAATGTTACTCTGATATTATGTGGTTTTAGAAGGTTAGCCAATTTTTTGGAAATGCTGCTGACAAATGGAACAGTAATAGTACTGATGTATTGGACGTCATCACGTTGTCTATGTGATATATCAGTCAAGAGAATCTTCTTGTATATTCTTTTTGGATAACCATTTAAAGATAGCGCTCTGGATATCGTAGTTAATTCCGTTTTTAGGTCATCTTGGTCTGTTGTGTACTGTATAGCTCTTTTCTTGAGCATATGGATAATGCTAAGTTTCTGAGATATATGATGAGACGAGTTGAAATGGAGGTAACGTCCAGTATTTGTAGGTTTTCCATACACAAATAGGTTGATACTATTATTGGTTTGTTTCTTTATTAGGATGTCTAGGAATGGTAGTTTTCCATCTTTTTCAATTTCTAATGTGAATTTGATGGTATGGTGGAAAGTATTGATTTGGTTGAGGTAATCCATTAGTTCTTTCGTATGATCCGAAATGAGAAAGATATCATCAACATATCTGTACCAAATTTTCGGTTTTGGAATGATCTGGGATAAGATTTTATCCTCTAGATTTTCCATGAATAAGTCAGCACAAGGAGGAGAGAGGGGGGGGGCTACCCATGGCTAATCCGGTGAGTTGTTAGTAGACAATTTTTTGCCAAATAAAATAATCCTTTAAGCATAATCCTTTCAGCTCCGTCCTCTAACACCAACTCTAACCAAATGGAAAGAACGCTTCTCAAATTAAAGAATAACAAAGACATCATCATACTTAAAGCCGACAAAGACAATAATACAATTATATTAAATACTAAAGATTATGAAGAAAAAATTAAAAATCTATTATCTGACGCGTCTATCTATGAAGTTCTCAGTACGGATCCTACCTTAAAAAACCATAATGACACGTAATGAACTATTACGTGGAATGACTAACTGGCCTATAGAAGTAATAATAAAGCTACAATCAATGCACCCGCTAACTCCAAGATTGTATGGCGTTCCTAAAATTCATAAAGAAGGTATACCATTACGTCCATTAATTGATGGAATCTATTCTCCTACTTGCCAACTGTCCAAGTACCTTGCAAAGATTTTACAACAACACATTCACGTCTCGGATACTTATATTAAAAACTCAACATTTTATAGATAAATTAAAAAACATCTCTATCTCTGTAGATGATATACTAGCAAGCCTGGGCATCACATCTCTGTTTACAAACAACATTCCAGTGGTTGAAGTCATTAACATCTTAGACAACTTGTTCCCAAGAAACATCAAGATTGTTCAATCACTGTTTAACTTCTATTTTATTTGCCAAAAAACTGTCTACAAACAACTCACCGGGTTAGCCATGGGTAGCCCCCCTCTCTCCTCCTTGTGCTGACTTATTCATGGAAGATCTAGAGGATAAAATCTTATCCCAGATCATTCCAAAACCGAAAATTGTTGATATCTTTCAGATATATTGATGATATCTTTCTCATTTGGGATCAGGATCATACGAAAGAAGAACTAATGGATTACCTCAACCAAATCAATACTTTCCACCATACCATCAAATTCACATTAGAAATTGAAAAAGATAGAAAACTGCCATTCCTAGACATCCTAATAAAGGAACAAACCAATAATAGTATCAACCTATCTGTGTATAGAAAACCTACAAATACTGGATGTTACCTCCATTTCAACTCGTCTCATCATATATCTCAGAAACTTAGCATTATCCATATGCTCAAGAAAAGAGCTATACAGTACACAACAGACCAAGATGACCTACAAAGGGAATTAACTACGATATCCAGAGCGCTATCTTTAAATGGTTATCCAAAAAGACTATACAAGAAGATTCTCTTGACTAATATACCACATAGACAACGTGATGACGTCCAATACATCAGTACTATTACTATTCCATTTGTCAGCAGCATTTCCAAAAAATTGGCTAACCTTCTAAAACCACATAACATCAGAGTAGCATTCAAGCCAGTCAACACTATTCGGAAATTTTTAAGATCACCGAAAGAATCTCATCGATTCTACAAGTACTCTGGAGTATATAATATACCTTGCTCATGTGGTATTAGTTACGTAGGTCAGACCTCTAGAAGCTTCGAAACGAGAAAGAAAGAAAGAACACATAGGGTATGTCAGAAACAACAGACAAGACATTTCAGGCCTTTCTTGCCATTTTGCCTCTACCAACCATCATACTGAGTGGGATAAGAGCCTTATGCCCTATATAGAAGATAACTACCATTCAAAAACCTTCAAGGAAGCAGCTACAGTCGCCCGCACAAACTGAAAACCTAAACAAGAATCAAGGTCTAACCTTATCAGAAATTTGGAAAGCTTTAATTAGATCATTAAACATCAAAGAAATGAACTTTCATGACAATTACATCATGAGTCATAACAAACAAATCACGTTCCCGAGACACGTGCATTGTCTCGCACAATACTAATTTTTGTATGAATTAGAACCATCAGTTATAACCTAGTCTGTTACCTTCATAATTCATTATAAAAAAAAAGTGTAATAGTTTATTTTATGAATGTTGATTTTTACATGTGGATTTATTTGTGCAGGTTAAAAAATTAAAATATACCTAAATATTGGAAAATAAATTAATACTTTCTTATCAAAGAAAAAGAAAATATTCTTTATGCGGATCGAACCGAGTATTTGATTTACTATTTAATTGCTCACACTGCTTTAAATTTAGAAACTACATTGAAAAATATTATAATTAAATTATTTATTCAGTTTTTTTTTTTTTTTTTTTCAGTAACACGTTATCATACTTGTAAAACACAGGGGTGGCATGTCACACGAAATTATATTTTTAAATATTAAATAATAAAACAGAGATTTCCTCCTCCTTATAAAAACGTATGTGTAAAATCCAATAACATACCTATTTCTTTAATTTTTTTTTAATTTAGAATATCTTCTTAGTGCGACTTTTGCTGTTGAACTTCTTGGGATAGTTTCTCAATATGCGGCGAATACGCCGTAATTTTCATTTCCAAACATGACGAAAGACTCACGTTGTTTAGATGGTTTCTCAACTTACTTTTAATAAAATTCATATTAAAAAATATTTGCTCACAGAAATATGTCGATTCGAAAATCGATAGAAGTCCAAATGCGTATGTTTTTTAACTGAATGTAAGGTCCGGTAAACAATTCCACGTGTCAAATGCAATCTGATCTTGCTCTTGAAGATATTAACACTGCTCTAATGGATATGAAACCAGGCAAGGCTCCAGGTTTCGATGGAATTCATCCTGATTTCCTGTTGAAGACAGGCCAAAAAGCTCGACAGTGGTCGGATTGCTTTTTCTCTGACATCCTCCAGACTGGTAGACTTCCAAAAGAGTTTAAGAGGACAAAAATTATCCCCATCTTAAAACCAGGAAAAACCAAGAACAAACCAGAAAACTACCAACCAATTGCCCTGCTTAGCACCTGCTATAAGCTCCTAGAAAGGCTCATCCTTAATAGAATTGCCTCTAAGATAATAGAAAAAGTCCCAGTGGAACAGGCCGGATTCAGACATAAATGAAGCTGCTGTGATCAGGTTCTGTTACTCACCACACACACACACACAGAAGCAGGCTACTAACCATGCCGGAAAACAGCTGTAGCTTTTGTAGATCTTACCTCAGCTTATGGCACAGTCTGGAGGCATGGCGCAGTCTGCAAGTTGCTCCGTGCAGTTCCATGCAAAACAATAGCAAAACTAATCGATAACATGCTAAGCAGCCGCCTGTTCCAAGTGTGTATGGACGAGAACAAAAGTAAACAAAGTACACTGGATAATGGACTACCACAAGGGTCAGTACTGGCTCCCCTCCTTTTTAACTTATACATTGCAGATTTGCCTAATACAGCCTCCAAGAAGTTTTGCTATGCTGATGACATTGCTCTAGCCACCAGACACACCAATTTTACTACAATGGAAGATACACTAACAAATGACCTTGCAGTCCTAGAAGAATACATCAGCAAATGGAGATTATACCCAAATCCTAGCAAAACAGAAGTTTCATGCTTCCACCTGAACAATAACTAGGCTAACAAAGAACTCATGGTCTACTTCAACCACAAACTGCTACACTACAACAGATTCCCGAAATATCTGGGCGTCACTCTAGATAGAACACTATATTTTAAACCAGATCTCATTAATACAGCATCCAAGCTAAAAACAAGAAACAATATACTGCAGAAACTATGTGGAACAACTTGGGGCGCTCAGCAACAACGCTTCGCTGCACTGCTCTTGGCCTCGTTTACTCTACGGCTGAATATTGCTCACCCGTATGGCTGAACAGAGTCCATATGTATTTGGTTGATGCCCAGCTTAATACCACTATGCGCCTTATTTCTGGAACTGTAAAACCAACCCCTACCTACTGGCTCCCAGTGCTAAGCAACATCCCGCCTCCAGACATCCGCAGATCCAACTTTCTTCTACATGAATACAGCAAAATCACGGAAATCCAAAATCTTCCAATCCATGAAGACATCCCACCCCTAGAAATAAACAGGCTAAAGTCAAGGCATCCTCCAATCTTAAAAGCAAAAAATCTTGCAGAGACAAGTTTCAACATGAAGGAGAAGTGGAAAGAGTCCTGGTGTAACACTTCAGCAGGAGTCTCCCATGAATTAGTGGACCCAACACAGATACCTTCCGGTTTTGACCTACCTCGGAAAACTTGGTCTGCCCTTAACCGAATCCACCAACCATAGCAGATGTGCAGACCACCTTTACAAATGGGGCATGATTGCCTCACCCAGGTGCGATTGTGGATCACCCCGCCAGACAATCATATTGCAGCAGAATGTGTCCTACGTACATACAGTGGAAATCTGTCAGACTTCATTCATGCTACACCAAGTGCAGTCGACTGGATAATCAACCTAGACATTCAGTTGTAGCCTATTCTTGAGTGTCTCTTTTATGACTGTATTATGTCTTATTATTGTACATATGTCTATTAATTACTATGTCCATATATATATATATATATATATATATACACACACACATATATATATATATATATATATATATATATATATATATATATTTTTTTTTTTTTTTTTTTTTTTTTTTTTTTTTTTTAAGGATTAATGTAACTTTTCATGTGCGAGCCATTCGCTAAATAAATAAGTGATCTTGCTTTTTAAGATCTTCTATTTCAGACCATTTGTGTTGTATTGTAAGGGTAGATTTTTTTTCTTTCCAACTCCTCTAGGTCAGCTTCAAGATTTCTAAATTTTGAATTCCACAAATCCTTGGTTTTCAGGTCCTCTAACTGAAATTGAAATGCAGCCTCATCAATTCCAGCAAACGGTGAAAAATTTAATTCGGCAGGATTAATTTCAAGTGGTCGCAATAAAAATGACATAGTTGCTTTGTTCTTTCTAAACTCTTCAAATCTCCCGTTAAGTTTAAATCGCATATTTACCACAATTTCTTTGAAAAAGGTTAAATTTATGGAATTATTATCAGCTTCTTCTTGTTGATATTTCTTCAACGTAGGAAAATGTAATAATGTGCCTTTCTCTAAGTCTGCCGCAAACAAATATAATTTTTGTTCAAACGAAATCACTTCTAAAAGCAAAACTGCTGTATTTCCCTTTCCCTGTAGTTTCTTATTTAGTGCGTTTAAATGGGAAGTCATATCCACCATAAAGTAGAATTTTTGTAACCAGTGAGTATCTTCTAACTGTGCATATTCAAAGTCGTTTTGTCTTAGAAACAACTTAACCTCTCCAAGGCAGGTGGCAAATCGCATCAACACCGCACCTCTGGAAAGCCATCTTATTCTGTTATGCAAAAGAAGATCGGAATATTCGCAATTGATTTCTTTAAGAAGTTCACAGAATTGCAGATGATGTAGCGGTCTTGCCATTGTTTTGTTAACAATTTCTACAACCAAATCCATCACTACTGTTATTTCTTTTGGAAAAGTTTGTGCACAAAGTATCTCTTGATGGATTACGCAGTGAAAGGAAAACACGTCATGCAAAATTTGTTTTTTAAATAAAGAAACAAAACCTTTTTGTACCTTTCATGCTCGGCGCCCCATCAGTCGCAATAGATATTATTTTGTTAATATTAATACCCTTACTTTTCAAGCAAGTGAAAACAGCAGATTCAATTCAAGAAACTCCACGAGTTTCTCTTGTAAGTGGCTATATCGATTAATTCTTCCTGAGGTCCTTGAGAGTTTACATATCTACAAATAAGTACAATCTATGCAATAACATCCACATCGCATGATTCGTCACAGGCAATGGAAAATCCTGATGTTGAATTTAGATCTGTAATCTGCTGATTTGTTATATCTTTTGCCATTCGTATAGTTCTGTCCCTTACAATCTTAGCAGATAATGGCATGTCTTTTATTTTTGTAATTATTTCCGCTTTGTTTAAAAAATCGCAGAAGAGAAATTCGGACATTTTAATAAAACATTTTTTTACATATTCGCCGTCCGTAAAAGGTTTTCCTCGTTTAACAACTTCTTGAGCGGCCACAAACCTAGCAGTAGTTGTATTTCTTGATGATTTTATCCATTTGGAAAATGAACATTTAGTTAGGTTCACTTTGCGTTGCAGCTCTTCTACTGTCTTTTTTCTTTCATCTCCCTGTGGATATGCTTTGTCAAATGTATCGTGTTTATTTGTCTTTGTATATTTGATTTTTTATTGTTTGAAAGCTTTTCATGGCATATTAAACACATTGAAAATCCTGGGGTATTTGCTACAAATGCGTAGATTTCGGGTGCATTCACTTTTAAACTCCCAATTTTCTTGTTCTATCTTTCTCTTCTTTGCTGACATTTTAAATACTATAAAAATATTTTTATTTTGTTAATATTTAATTTAATGTTACAATATTCACGTTACCTAACACATTCACCAGTAAATGAAAACACTGCAATGTCCACTACAAAACCTTTACTTATTTTAACAAAGTGAGAAGATTTACAGACCACACCTGGACTATATGCGAAAACAATAGGCGAGTTCAGACAGGCAAGTGCTACCGTAGCGCTACATGTGCTAGCCTAGCATGACATATTTGGTTTAATAAATTAAAACGACATAAAACATAATTTAATTTTAATTGGCATGAATAATTAAAACAAAAATTTGACAAATCAGTGAGTTTATAAATTCTTGTAGTAGCCATAATATATCCATAATAATCCAAGACGAATGTAACGGATTATCGCGTATGATTTCAAAGAGTTCAAACATGAAAGTATTAAATTTTTCAGCATCGCATGTACTATTTTCAATTGTAAAATATCCTTCACTTAATGTAAAATGTCCTTGATTAAATGTAAAATGTCCATAATTTATTGCAAATGCTATATTTAGGGTTTTTAGTTTCTAATTTAATAAATGACATTCATTTTGCATTATTTAAAAATAGATTGTTTAATAACGAAAAGAGCCGCAATTATTCATTCAAAGAGCCGCAGGTTATCGACCCCTGAGACCAACAAACTCACCTTCAACTGAGAGGAGAAAAAAAAAAAAAAAAACCATAAAAGGTCTTCGCCTACACAGAATTCAAACCCAGGTCCTTCTAACCAAAAGCATCGTCTATACCGACTGATCTGTGGACACTCTAGGGATATATGAGTTCGGTGAAATTGCAGCATAAGTAGCTAACAGGAAATGGTCTAAATTTACCTTACGTAAAATAAAAAGTTCTCCATTTTAAAAAAATTCTCATTTTACTAATGCATTTGACCTTTACAATTAGCAATCATATGAACGGATCTTCAATGTTTTTTTCAATAAGATGTTCATTAACTGGAATTTAGCGTTTAGTTTAATTCTTGTCAACCTTGTCTAGCTGAATTACTCACAAATTTCTAAGTCTTCTCGGCTTCCAGATACTTTAAAACATGTAAACGCTGTTCACAAATTGGAATATAAGTTAGAAAAAGAAAGAAAAAAAAAAAAAATATATATATATATATATATATATCAGTGGCGTCACATGCCCATTTCGGTTCAGCGTGCTGCTCTGTGTTGGTTATGCAGCCCACGCTACAAATTTCACGTCAATTTGACCGTATGCATGAGCGTCCGCAGAAAATTTTCCAGGGGAGGGAGGAGGGAAAGCTTGAAGATTACATCAATAATTTTTTATAATTATTGATGTAATTAAATAATTACATCAATAAACGTCTTTTAGCATTTTTTAATGTAATTATTTGTCGATGTAAACTATAAATACAATATTTTCTTTTTACATCGATTTTAATGATCTTTAATTCTTGGAGGAAAAAATATTAGGAATTAATACAGTTTTTAGCACAATTTCATGTATAAAAAAATTGACTGGCATATTTTATTAAAAATCAACTAATTAATCCCAAAATCCTAAATCAAATTATTTCAGTTTAAAAGCAAAAAAAAAAAAAATCATAAATTAACAAGTAAAATAATATTAAATTACATACACTTACCTTTTAAAAATGTATTTTTCTGTTTAAATCTGTTTCACTATAAATTTACAATTCACACTTCATTCAGTAATTCACTAGACACAGAGGGAAATGAACACTGGTTGCTGCTCACAACAGTTAATTTTTTTCACAAATCAGAAAAAGATGAACCAAAAACAGGAGCACATGCTTTATTGCTGCAATAAAACACGTGTTCTATGGCTACCCGGCAGTGGGCCAAAACAGGCCAACCCATAATAAAATTTTAAGACAGAAAAAGCATCCCATGGTTAAAGGTGTAAGGTTATATATCACAATCACTTTTACGATTGTAATTTGTGGAATTTTTTACTCAATCTGGGGGGGGGAGTTCCCGTTGTCCCCCACACACACATGACCGTATGATTGCATTTTTATCGATGTATGAAAGTTTTGGGAGTGTATAGCTCATCAGCGCTCATTTTAATTGGTCCAATGCAATTAATTCCAGGTTAACTTTGAATACTTCTGCAGTGGGGGAACAATCGGTTTGTTTTAGGATTTATTAGAAAACAACAATGAAAGAGAATGCTATATTTGGTTGGTATATTTGAAATACTCAAAGATGAAAATATGTGAACCATCATTTATAACACATGTGAGAATAGAAAATGAAAGGAAAGAATAAGTGTGAGTAGAAATACTTTCATTAATGCTAAACGAATTATTAATAATTAACATTTGTGATATGTGTCCTATAAGATGCTGGGTAGAGCGAATAGCATGAGCCTATAAAGTCTAGACATTAATAAGTGAATTTATGACGGCAGGATTAAAAAACACTTATGAGGAGACAGCGAGTATGGCAGGAATAAATATGGTTTGATGCAGCAGCCAATGATTTCGTAAAATTTGTTTCCCATGTTGTGTATTTCTCTGGTTTGTGTATATTTCGCTCCGTTTTCCAAGATTTTTATTTTGTTTACTGAGAATAAGAGTACATAACATCCGATCATTATCGGAATTATCCACACTTTCGGAAATCCTACATTCGTTAGTTTTTTTTTTTTTTTTAGTATCAGCAGATTTTTAGTATTTTTTGTAGATCAACGCCTTATAATACACAGAATATTCATTTTTATTCAAGAAGAGATATTTTTTAGTCTGTTGTTTCCGAAGACTAGAATAAAAATGCCTGTATACCGTTAAAAATTTTTGCAACCTCAACAGATGCTATACTGCATAGCAAGAGAAACAGTTTTTTTCTCCTAGCATCAACTTTCAAATTTTCAGTTCCAGAAAACATGTGTAACAGCTGTTTGTAATATAGCCATCATACAAAAAGCGCTCAACTCATGACAAGTGACAACGTTCAGTTGGATTGGTTGACACAATAACCAATCACAGACACTAGGTGCTAGGTGAGCTCAAAATTTTAGCTCACCTAGCCATGCCTTCTCAGAGGTTTAAAAATACTACAACGCTAAGAATTTGACCCACTGTGCCACATATTTTCAGAGGGCGCAAAGGTGTATGCATTTTGAAAGCACACCCGGGCTATTAACGCGAATGTGACGCAATGTTTACACGTAGAAAAGTGACATCTTCATGAAGCACTAATGCTTCATTATCCTTGTGAAGAGGGCAATGAAGCATTAGTATATTGTGTTTAATTTTAGGAATCAAGCAAAGTCTGCAAACAATTAGGGGAGTCTTTAACGGGAATGAATGCAAAAATATAATATGGGTGATACTGATATTTCATGGATGAGCACCGCACACCTGGATATTCTCCCCTGATATATATATATAGTAAATGACGAAGAAATAACTACTAGCATACAATTATACTAGAACATAAGCCACAACACAGACACACACACACACCAACTGGCTTTCCTCTTCCAGTTGTACAGATTTAGCAGGCAGAGATGCTGAAATATTTGCAATCACTAACGGTCTTACACAAATTAATCACATGCCGACCAGAATATCAGATAACCCTAGCCACTCCACAAACACCCTAGATCTATCCTCACCAGTTACCGTTCCAAATACACAGTCAGGGTAGTGGGTACCCTAGATAATTCCGACCACAATCTAGCCTCCCCCATGCAACTGCACTTACACAGCTACTCCCACACAAGAGTAGATTGGCATCATAACAGTGCCAGGTGGGACAGCCCTCTGTGATTTCTATACCTCATTCCTATTGTTTCCAACACATATCATCGAAGTAATCCTTACTGGCATGGAAACATACATTCCCACACTATTCTGAACTGCCGTCCCATAAGTCCTGGTTCTTCAAGAGATGTGCTAAGGCTGTACAAATAAAAATCAAGTATACCACAACTGGCTTACATCAAGAACTTCGTCGTCCTTTAGTGCTTATACTCAAGTCCAATGTAGCTGCAAGAAAACTATCAATGCTTCCAAAATAGAGTTTGAAAGAAAAAGCATGAAACTTGCAGCCTGTCCAAATAGCAGCTGAGCCTTTTGTACTCTTGCCAAAGCAATTGGTCGTAACTTTTGCTGAACACTATTCCCACCTCCATCATAAACCAGATGGCTCTATTGATTGCATCATCACCCACAAAAAACGCGGTCTCCTGGCTTCACATTTTGCCTCCAATGCACGCTTAACTGAACCATGGTAAATGCCACCCTTCAACCATTCTAGATGACTCTCCTATATCCTTTCGCCAGAAATAAATCAGAAAAATATCGTCTAAATTAGACACAAAAAAGTCTTCTGGTCCTGGTGGTATTCCTCCAATTGTCACGAAGGCTTGTGGACCAGAACTGACTCCTATCCTATGTCGCCTGTATATACTCTCTTACTTTACTAATGTTTATCCCACCAGCCCGGAAATTAATCTATGTTGAACCCATTTCCAAGAAGGGTGACAAATCACTGCCATCAAATTACTATTCTATCTCATTCACCTCAGTTCCATTTAAAGTAATGGAGAGAACCATCAATTCCCAACTCCTACACTACATCGAAGGTACCCAGGTAATAAACGACCACCAGTATGGATTCCGTCGCTGCCGATCAACAGGAGATCTACTCACATATATCACCTATCAATGGACAAACGTCATGGAGAAGTATGATAATTGTCAATTAGTTGCACTTATCACCAAAGCTTTTGACCGGGTCTGGCACAAAGGCTTACTAAACAAACTCCCATCATTTGGTCTTTCTCAGGATTTCTGCAGTTAGATTATCAGCTTTCTGTCTGGACGCACACTATGTGTGATGGTTTTTTCTTATCCTTCCACCATTCAACTAATGCTGAGGTTCCACAAAGTTCTGTTCTTTCACCAACCGTCTTCTTTCTATATATCAATGATACATAGAAAGAACATATACCTACTTTAGCTGACCTCCAACTCAATACACAGTTTTGCAGATAACAGCACATTGCACTCGTCCCTTTCATTTAATAAACCTCTCTTCACACAAATGACCTTGACCTGCAGAAATCAACCACCACTGTCCTCAATTCTATTCTCAGTGGGATCATCTCATCTCAATTCTGATTCTATAATGAGGTTCAGATAATCTCGTTAATTTCAATGCTAGCAAAACCCAGTTCTGCCTTATTTCTCACAAAAAGAGAACAATTTTTTCTCGGTATTACCTTCGACAACACTCAAATTTCCAGACAAGATGAGATTTCTCTTCTTGGAATCGCCCTGACATTACGCCACTGTGGTATAAACACACAACCATTGCCTCCTCAGCTTCTTAAAAAACTAGAATCTCTCTTTTGCTCAAGACGTTACTTCACCTCTGGACAGTGTTAACCTTACACAAATCCGTCTGGCTATTGAATACTGTTATCACATTTGGAGTTGGGCCACTAAGAGATTCCTCGACATGCTTGACTCAATACAGAGGAGTCAATTAGTTTGATCAATAACCAATCTCTTATCAACTCAGTCATTACTGTATTCTATAAATACTTCCATTGCAAATGTTCATGTGAAATTGCATTAATAATTCCCCAACCCAGTACTAAGTCCGTTGGAACACACGCGGCTGAACCCCAATATTACTTCACAGTACATCTTGGTTCAGAACAATTTTCTTTTCCCTCCTCCTCCTTCTTCATCCCTGCTACTGTTTATTGTGTAACAGTCTACTCCCTCCCCCTTATGTTTTTCCCAAGGAATACAATATACAGGATTTTAAATCAAATGTAAACAAGTTTCTCCTTTTCCAACCCACTACCCATACACAGTATAGGTAGTGGGAGGAAAAGGCTATAGGTTGATTAACCAACCTCTCGTGCATGGGCTCAACATATAAAAAATATACAAATAAATAAATTAAACTAAAATGTTTTATTTTAGTAAAATTAAGAATCATTTGGATGTTTCACTTTTTTAAAAAAATCATAAAAAGTGGAAATTATTTTTCATGAGGGAAATGAAGATGCAGAATGATTATTGAAACAGATGAATTGAAATTGATGAATTATAAGAAACAGATGTTATCTTGTAAAAATACCTTGTTACCTTGTATATGTTACCTAATAACTAGTAAAGTATTAAAATCATTTGATCGATTTATTTTAAAAATAATTATTAATAATTATTAATAACATAATTATATTATTATTATATAAATAATAATTACATAAATAAATACATAAGGCCTTTGACAGAATACAGCATGGAAGACTGTTGCATAAATTGGAGAAAATGGGTTTGGATTATAAAATATTAGCGTGGATAAGAGGATGGCTGACTGACAGATATCAAAAAGTGGTATGAGGGTGATGTGAGGCTGCAAGATTTAAGGTAACTAGTGGTGTACCACAAGGATCAGTCTTTGGTCCTCTGTTATTCAATCTGTACATTAATGACATTGTGAAGAATTTGACAGGCGACATACAGCTATTTGCTGATGATGCAAAGATAGGTAGGGTAATCAGGAATGCTGCTGATATGCAGTACTTGCAGAAGGATTTGCATAGGCTGGAATTGTGGACATGGGAAAATGGATGTCAGTAAATGAAAAGTCATGCACTTTGGTGTGATTAGATATCCAATGTCGTGTTATATTGGTGGCATCAGGCTAGGGATCTTGGAGTGTTAGTAGATAGGAAGTTGAAGTTCAGGGGACTATGGAGCAGAGATTACAAATACAACTCAAAAGATAATTGCAATGCTGAAACAAACGTTCACATGTAAAGATAAGGGTGTCATTTTGCCTCTTTACAAGGACTTGATAAGACCTCACTTGGGCTATTGCGCGCAGGTCTGGTCTCCGTTGTGATTCCGATACAGTGGAGAGAGTAAAAAGGAGTGTTAAAATGATATTAGGATTGCGGAATACTGATTATGAAGATAGATTGAGAATTTGTATAATCATATTCTCCTGATAGCAAACAGGAGAATATGATTGAGACTTGCAAACTTCTGAAAGGGTCATACAGGATTTCAGTTGATGGAATTTTTCATTTTGTGGAAGGTGAGGAAAGAACAAGAGGGCATCCTTGGAAGCTAAGAATGAATGCCGCTAAAAAGGGGGTAGGTGAAGGCTAGATTTTTCTCTCATAGGGTGGTGCGTGATTGGAATGAATTGCCATTGGATGTTGTGTTCAAGCAGTGTGAATGAATTCAAGAATAAGTATGACAGCTGGTGAATGCAGTAAGGGAGCCCTCTCCCGATGAGTCCC
The DNA here is from genome assembly GCF_054136105.1 of Typopeltis vanoorti. Classification (NCBI taxonomy): domain Eukaryota; kingdom Metazoa; phylum Arthropoda; class Arachnida; order Uropygi; family Thelyphonidae; genus Typopeltis; species Typopeltis vanoorti. The sequence continues at coordinate 33,846,782 of NC_143554.1, forward strand.
TGACTCATTGGAGGATCTCTCTTAATAATAATTATTATCTGTTGATAACATATCAGTATTATATTGATATATTACCGTGATTATCGATTCAGAGGGGAAGTTTAATATAAAATAAATTAAATTAAAAATGAATCGGTTAACGCCTTTTAATTCTTCAGATAGAGCAGGCAACACTAATTGAATAACTTCGGAAATCGGTATGCTTCTTTTCCACCTTTCATCATCACTAATATATTGATATATCTCTCTTAATAATTATTATCTGTGGATAATATATCAGTATTATATTGATATATTACCGTGATTATCGATTCAGAGGGGAAGTTTAATATAAAATAAATAAATTAAAAATAAATCAGTTAACGCCTTTTAATTCTTCAGATAGAGCAGGCAGCACTGATTGAATAACTTCGGAAATCGGTATGCTTCTTTTACACTTTTCATCATCACTAAGCAAGTGTGCTTTTCTACATGGTAGACCAAAATAAAGCGAATACGCAGACACCACTCTTCTCATGTTCCCAATCCTAACTCGTATTATATGTTGCATTTGTTTGCTCGCGCTAGACTAACTCATGAAGGGTTGAAGAAGAAAAAAATTCTCTTAGTCTGTAACGAGAATCAAACCTGTGAATATTTCTAACCCCTAATTTTCAGTCGTGGAAATTACAATTAGGGATTTGCTGAATTTTATTAATCTTTTCATGTTATGCAAAGATTTGTGATTTTCATAGAAACACATTTGCTGATACCATACTTACAGTTAATCAAGGAAGAGGACCCAATGAACCTCTGAAGCAGTGCTCGAATGTAAATAGCATAAGAATACCAGTACTAAGAGTATAATATCATTGCAGTCTGTCATTACTCAAAACTAATAGTGAGGAATATGCAGTTTTTGCTGACCCTTAATATTGAACTTTTGACTTACTTCAGAGCGAAATGATATCGAATAGTAATAAATTAACTACAAAATTAAAAATTTAGTAAGTATGTTTAATTAAACATCACATTACTTACAAAATAAACATATCGAGTGTATTTTATTATGTAAATGAATAAATTATATACTAAAATATAGAACAAAAAAAAAAGGCTACAATTTGGCATAAATTATGTTTTTTATCTTTTTAACATTGACTAACTAAAAATGTTAATTATAAACGAATGTAGCATTTTTGGTTCGTTTCTGTATATGCATGAATATGATGTATATGTATGAATATAATTTCTACGATTGCCTGCAAGATAAGAAACCTATTGGAGCGAGTTACGGCTTTCTAATAGAAAATGTTTTTCATTTCAGTGCAAGGCTTTTAAAAATGTTTTATATTAGTATGGTTTTCTGTCAATTCCAGATCGAAGCCTTCCCATTTATTGGCCCAAAAAATGCTAATAATTTATTCACATAAAAATCCAAAAGTATGTAACAGGAGTTCGTTAAAGAGAAATCGATGCATGGTACACGTTTTTAAAACCAGAGCTGCCAGCTGTCTCCTTTGTCGGTCACTGATAGTGCGTTTCCATTACTGACATGGTCCGATGTCTATCATTAGAGCAGAGCGATCTGTGCTGCTCTGATTCTTTTGCTAAGGCCCTGCTCCGTCTTAGTAACCCTGTAAGACTTGTGACCTGGGAACTATTATTCATTCCTTTTGAGCATACCGCCTTGTCACAAAGGAGTGAAGCTCGTCTTAATCTCACGAACACGGATTACCAAGGACATATCATCATTGTTACTATTAGGGATACAATAGTTTCTTTGTTTTAAGGTCTTTACTGACACGGGAAAAAACAGACTAGTTGTCCATAAATACGTAGAGGATTTTTCCTCGTTATATTAAGCACTAATCAATCTGGACTTGTACGATAGCTTAGAGATAGACTGAACACAGTACTTGGAAAAAATCTAAATATTTGGGGAAACAGAAGTGAAAAACCTTTATTTTTAACTTCTTCGACATCGGATTGGATCTTAAAACTATAAATCAATGAAAAATACTGACAACCATTTCTGGAAAAATGTAAAACTCGTGATACCCTGCAACTGAAATGTTAATTATCCATTTATTAAAATAAATAACTGGCATTCCTGAATTCCTTTCACCACTGAAAAGATCAAAGTTTTAGTTATGACGAATTATTATTTTAAGTGAATAATAAATACATTCAAACTGAAGGAGACATTCCAATAGAAACTACGAATAAACTGCGATTTAATGTCATATAAAGTGAATATCCACAACAGTAATGCTGAAAAAAAAAAAAAAGTCTATTTCAAAGCTAGATTTAAATATCGCACGAATTGCGACAAACGTTTCAGAAATCATTAGGAATTATCTGAATACCACAGAAACTCTCTCTCTCTCTCTCTCTCTCACTCACACACACACACACTAAGGGGTAGAAACATTTTTAAATTACTTTACATTGATGCTAAATAAAATTTTAGAAGGCAACACATTTTGCAACATGAAAGGCCACCAAAAAATTATGGATTGCTTAAAACCCATACGGCCGGAATCCTTTGCGTCTGATAATTAGTTATATCGGTTTTTCAACAACACATAAAGTTACTAAATCATTCTTTAAATTGATATCCTCAAGTAGCAAACCATATCCCTCAGTATACTGAAAGCAATTCATCTTTTATTTAAAATTAAATATTTTAAACTCACTCGAACTAGCATAACGGTGATCGTTAACATTACACGTTCGCAATATACCATTGCAGGACATTGTCGAATAATATTCCAAGTGTTCTGATATTACAGTTACGAGTTTTTCTCACACTCGCCATGTTTACATACAAAAACTAGGAACAGCAACGGTTAGCAACACTTCGCTGATTTCTACATAATTCATTGTGCTTTAAAAAAAAAAAAAAAACATTTGTTTCCAAATATACTCTATGCTGACAGAAGTATTTAGACACTACCTAGCTGTGGTCAAAAATATACGTTTTAATTACATTTCTAGTACTGAGTGGGGCTACTTTTGGCCTGAATGACAGCAACTACCCTTCGCGGCATGCTTCAAACCCATTTCTGTCGCAACAGGAATATTCTTCTATTCCTAGCGCAAAGATACTCCCACTGCTGATGACGGCCGCTATGGTCTGGGGTGAAGTCGGGGTTCTAATTCGTCCCAAAGATGTTTGATGAGGTCCAGGTCTGAACTCTACGCTGGCCAGTCCAACACTTCAATGTTGTTTTGTGGAAGTCAGTCTGGGACATGCAGTGCAGTATGTCATGGAGCATTGTCGTGATGAAACATGCAAGGGTCACTGCAAGGACTTCCACAGCGTCGGAAGCATTAAGTTGTCCAGGATGTCCGGATAGTCATCAGACATCATGGTTTTAGGCAACCACCAATGGACCAAGCCCCATCCAACTGAAACACCCCCCCATACCATTGCCAATCATTCATTCAACTTCACAATTCGAATGACGCAGTCCTGCCGGAACCGTTCCCCGTGTAATCTCCAGATCCAAATATGACCATCAGAGTGAAACATTTGGAAGCGTGATTCAGCATTCCACAGAACCCTTTTCCAATCATCTGCGGTCCAGGAATGGTGTGAAAGGAACCAGTCCAAACGTCGATAGGCATTGAGTGGGGGTGATGTGTGGCTTGTTCGCAGCAGCTCTGTGGTGGTAACCTAAGGCATGCAACTCTCTGTGGATAGTTCTAATGCTGACAGATGTCCCTGCAACATTTTCCAGGTCGACTGCGAGATCCGCTGCTGATGATGTGCGGGATGCTCGAACATTCTGAGACAGAGCTCGTCTATCTCAGTAAGTGAGTCGGTGGCTTCCCAGGACGTTTTCTTGCTGTGTTAGCACCATCAACTTTCCATCTACGAATGACATAAGCAACGGTGGATTTCAGTATACTGAGACAGGTAGGAATATCACGGACTGAAAGACCACTGATGTGAGATCCATCTGTCATCCCCACGTTGGAAGTCTGTCAGTTCAGTTGAACGTGGCATTTTGACATCGAGTACAGTCCAACACATGCAGCCCATTCCACCTTTTATTATCAGACTTACGCAGACACTCCCTAAATATTTGCATGTGGTAGGATCCGAAATTTGCATGGTACACAAGCTGTCCAAATACTTTTGTCAACATAGTATATTTCTCCAACTTCGTGTTTGCTATCTGATCTGTCTCTGAAAATGAAATCTTCCTAAGCAATATCCAATGACGTATCAATGACATGCCAGCAGAAACTTGGTATGTCATTCTTGCCCATCGAATCTATGTCATTCAAATAAAGATCTCTCAGCGCACGAATATGAACACATAAAGAAGCGAGTTGTCGTCAAATGGTTACAACATACTTACCATTAACAAAATATTAGGGAAATAATGTGTCCAGACGAAAGAACTTTAACAAACATAGGAAGAGAGCTTCTGGGAGGGAAAAAAAATTAATTATTCCTTCTAACATCCTCCACTTTTACACTTAAAATACAGCCTCTTTCAAGAATATGAAATAACATTATTAAATGGCAGAAAATATCATTACATATATTTTTCAGAGACCATATTTCCAGCGTAATTATATAATTGGTTTAATACTGCTTAACAGTTTCTGCAGCCAGTGCGTTAGTCTGAAAATGCTAGGTTACAGAAGGGAAATAGTAGCTTTAATTACAGTTATATTTTACTGAATTCGTGTTTAAACCACTAAAATTATTATGATAATTTGTGATAAGTGTTCACTGATGGCAATAAGAAGTCATTAAATCATCGAGACGGCCCGCTATCCTGGAGAAAAGTTTCGTTTCTGCAGGCTCGGAGAACTTCCTTGGAATTTCTAAATAATTCTTATCGTTAACATACTCAAACAAATTCAGTACAATTCCACTAGTATACAAAATGGTCGATGAATGGCATTGATATTAGTTTTGAACTTACAGGTTTTTGCAAAATCTACATCTTAAAGACTAAAAATGTAATTTACATTTTTTTTTTTTTTTCGTTTCATAAAATTCTGTTTTCTGCTACAGTGAAAGAGTTGTCAAATACTCTATTCTTAAGAAACTATGAAGAGTTTGAAAGATTTGCAGACTGCAACAAAAATAAGAAGATTATTGATATGTTTTCGATTATATTTTGCCTTAATGTAGAAGGTGATAATGCGCAAGATAGAATCAAGTGTAGTACAATTTTGAAAGTAACTGAAGAGATATACCCTTTACCTAAAGTTTACCTACAGATTGGCATCCTCCATTATTGAACTATGGATCCTTAGATCTCAGAGTGCACATCAAAATTCTGATATAAAGTTATTCCAGTTTCAAACGTACAGTATATTCTACACTTCTCTTCTCCTTTTGTTTTGGGATGCATAGATTTTAGTTCCATATGATGAATATAAAGAGACCAGTACTCTAATGAATGATTATCCCACTCAAAAAGTGTCCTTGATTGTAACGGACGTTTCTAGTTATGGGACATTAACTTCTACTGATCTGTACATGTGGAGGTATTCACCGAATTTTAATTGTAAGATCCTCCTTATCAGTCGGCTTTATACCAAAGCGGCAGGAATTTTACTCCAGAAAATTTGATTTTTCTTCCCACAAAACAGGCAAGAGAAGAAGCACAACTAATAGTTGCATCTGTCGTAATACCAAACTACACAGCATGACATTTATTTGGATAATGTTCAATACTGAGAAGTATTATAACGTTACGTGAAAAGAACTCTCAACTGCCTGGATTACGCATTGTAAATCTCAATAGCAGTAGTGATAAGTATTACTATGTTATCTGAAAATAATTCCCTGGAATGTGCATTGTAAATCTAATTCGAATTACACAATATACAACATTGAACTTTGTACATATGGTATAAGCTCCCCACATGCACGCAATATGATTAGCATCTAGCAAAAATCCGTATTAATAACACTACTAATATTATTACGACATTAATTACATTATAATTACTTCTATGTTACTATTACATTCTACGTTACATTGCAATACAATAAATGCATTACAAATAATATTACGATACTGACAGTATAATGAAAATGGCTAATGACATGAATTTGGACTTTTCTTGCTAAATTTGGTGAATATGTATTTCGAAAATGGATTGTTTTCTAAAACAGATGGAACTCAAAGTGGGAGAAAAAAACATTGCTGGTAATTACATGCCATGTTAATTTTGCAAGTGGTTTACAACGGTTATTGAAAAAAAATAAATAAAGAAAAATAGGATAATTTTTTCTAAACTTTTCTTAATAACTGTCAGTTTGTGTTTACAAAAAATAAAAACAGCTAGGAAAGCAATTTTTTATGTCACAATTTTTAATGCTAAAATCAACATGGGTATAAATATTCACACTCTCGATACTAGAAAGGCATTTGCTTCTATAAATCACTTCATTTTACTACAAAAGCTACATGGCAAGTGGATCAAAGACCTAAGTTCGAATCCCGTCTAGAACGCAAAGAATCTTTATAAGGGATTTTCATTCCGCATGACAGACCAGTGGCGCACCCAGAGGGGAGAGGACAAGCCCCCCCCCCCTCTGGGTGAGCCCCACAAAGAAAAAGAAAAAAAAACACCAGAAAAATTTCCAACAATCTTTCGTAATTAAAATTAATTTTCTTTTTATTTATGTTGTCGCGTGTCTTCCATTTCTACTTATGAATTAGCGATCATTGCAGATGCTCAATCACAGGTCATATGCGATGCGTAGTGTGTATTCTCAAATCGTATACTCAAACTCGGGCTTCTCCCAAGATTAAACCCTAAGTACACTACTGTGACAGACATTATACTGACCTGAGTCTTGGTTGGCCATAATTCTAAAAACGGTAGTATAAGATGTACTTGTTACGAATGGCTCAAATGTTACTTGGCAAAAAAAAATGAGAAATATTTATAAATGACTTTGCAAGGCTGCATGGGAAGGGGAGCTTTTACACTCACTCTGAACTCGTTTTGCTGATACAGTATTACTATACAATGTTAATAACTAGTTCACCTCCATAATCTACCGATATTAAGATGATAGGGTATTATAAACAAACTATATATAAACATAAGAAAAAATGCATACATTTTGAATTAGACGAAATAAACACATCATCATCATCATCAAATTCCTGCCGTGTACCCTCAAGGGATGTACAGGATACCATAGTATTACATGAAAAAATTACATCATTACTAACTTCTTATCTACAATTTTCCTCCAAATCAGTTTGTTACTTGTCAAGACTCCAATATTATCAGATCTTATGTTTCTATCGTCTAAGGCACTTTGTACCGTATCAATCCACCTATATCTTGGTCTTCCTCTGGATCGTTTTCCTGCCAACCTGGCAGAGAACACTTGTTTTGCTAATCTTTCTTCGCCCATTCTGTTTAAGTGACCATACCACCTGAGATTAGCTCTGATAACGCATTCCTGGATGCTGACAATGTCAAGTTCTTTCCTAATATCTTCGTTTTTAATATGATATTACCATTCATACCATCTGTTCGCGCCTCTAATCTTTCTCAGAATTCTCATATCTGCGATTTCTAGTCTTTCGTCGAGTGTTTTACTTCTGACCCAGCTCTCAGATCCATAAGTTAAAACTGGTTTGAACACTGTCTTGTATAAAGCTAATCTAGTGTTCCGACTAATTTCTCTCTTATTCCTTATGAATTTATTCAATTGACTTCCTGCCATACCAGCTTTGTTGATTCTGTTGTCTATTTCCATATTTAATTTACCATCTAAACTAAAAATCATGCCTAATTCGGTGAAATGTTTTACTTGTTCCACAGGTTCTCCGTTCACAACGCAGTTGACATTTTCCACGATTCTGCCTGTTTTCATTGTCTTTTTATTGCTGACCTTCATACCACATCTATTACAACAGTTATTCAATTTAGTCAGGGAATCTTGCAGACTTGTAGCGGATTTATTGATAAGTATAAAATCGCCCGCATAAACCAAACAAGAGCTAACATTAACATCTCCACTTTTGATATTATGTTTCATACCACTTTTCTTCATAATGTGATCCATATAGATAATGAATAACAGAGGGGATAATGTACATCCTTGTCTCACACCAGATTTAACATTAAACCATCATCCTGTACTTCCTTCAATTCTAACTGCTGACTTACAACTCAAATAAAGACTAAGTATTGCTTGATATAATGCCCCATTGACACCATATAACTGTAGCGCATTGAATAGCTTCTCTCTTGTCACATGCCTTTTCCAGATCTGCAAAACTTAAATACAGATCTTTGTTATAGTCTCATGATTTCTTAACTATTTGTCGTAGAGTGAAGATCTGATCCTGACAGCCTCTGTTTGTCCTGAATTCAGCTTGTTCTTCACCAAGCTTTTCTTCCACAATTCTTCTCAACCGTTTCTCAAGTATACTTGCATACGTCTTACCAGGAACACCTCTGTAATTCTCACATTCAGTTTTATTTCTCTTTTTATATACGGGTACTATGAGAGCACTACTCCAATCATCGAGAATTCGTCCCTTTGTCCAGGCCTTCTGAACTATGTAGCCACTGCAAGACTTCTATACCACCATACTTCAGCATTTCTGGTCGAATATCATCTACTCCTGCTGCCTTTCCACATTTGAAGCCTTTGATGGCTTTTTCTACTTCAAGTATGGATATGTATTGCTGACTGTATACCTGTTGAGTGATTTTTACCAATGTGCTATCACTGCTTGTTTCATTTAGCAATTTCTCGAAGTAATCACTCCATACTTCAATGACATCTTTATTTTCTCCCGTTTTCATGTCACCTTTATCACCTCTAACTCCTTTTACAGCACTCTTTCCTCCGTTTCAAAGCTTCTTCAACATTCTCCAGAATATTTTGCCACATCTTGTTATTTATTTTCTATGTTCTTGCCAAAGTCCTCCCATGACTTTTGTTTAGTTAGTTTTATACAGTGATTAGCTTTCTTATATTTTTGTCTCTGTATTCTCTAAGAGCACAAGCTGACTTATTTGCCAGGAACTTTTCTTTCACTGCCTCTTTAACTTCCTGTGTCCACCGTGGAGTTCTGATTTTTCTATCCTTGCAGACAACCTCACTACATGCCTCTGTGGCTGAATCAATCAGGGTTTTCTTCGAGGCTTGCCACCGAATCTCCGAGGTTTGGTTCCTGTTCTCAAACTCTTTCATTTTTTATTCAATAATCTATGTATTGAATAAAATCTATGTATCTATGTAAAATCTATTGAAAAATAATCTATGTAGTCTACGGTTCACATCTGAGAGCTGCTCAACTTTTATTCGCTTTAAAACTTTCTTACATGTTATTCTTTTCAATACGAAATTCAATTTTATCCTGCTCAAGACTAAATAGTGATCACTTCCCATTTCAAATGCTCAGTACACTCTGGTGTTCTGCACCAGGGAGAAAACATCACTATCAACAATAACATAGTCAATGAGACTTTTCTTATTCCTTGCCTCTTCTCTCCATGTGAATTTCTGCACATTTTTATGTTGGAACATGGTGTTAGTAATAACCGGTCGATGTCCTGAGCAGAAATCCAATAGGTATTTGCCATTATTATTGGCTTTGCTCTTTTCTCCAAATTTTCCCCAAAATATTGTTGTATTAGATATATGAAGAGCCAAAGGTTTCAATTCAGCGACATATGACTTGTTTAAGTTAAGGGATATTACATCCCATATCGTTTCTTAGCCGAATAAGAAACTCAAAGGGTTATTTTTGTATGTCTGAGAATCATTTCCTACTCTGCTATTTAGATCCCCATCAAGGATCAACTTTTCCTTTTTCTTTGTGTCAGTTGTTTTTTCTAAAGCCTCAAAAAATTCCTCCACTTCTACCTTAGTAGAACCATAGGCACAAATAAGTCTCATTGTCCAGTTCCGCATTCTCATATTTGCCCACATCACTCTACTTGAGACTGTCTGCCATTCAAGAAGTTAGCCTCGTATTTAGTGTTGAATACAATGGCTACTCCTTCTTTTCCTTGATTGTCATTGCCTGAATATAACATTTTGTATTTATTGCTCAGAAAGATCTCATCAGTTTTTGTCTTTTTTGTTTCAGTCACCCCTATTATGTCGATCTGGTACTTATCTAATTCCTCAGCTAGCTCCATTTCGTTGCCATTCTGGCTTCTAATGTTGATAGTACAGATCTTTAACTCTGGTGATGTTGAGTTTGGGTGTTTTTTCAGATTTGTTCCAGTAGCTGACTTTTCACTGTTCCCCCTGGTTCCCTGGTGATAACAACGGGGTCCTTGTTTAACCAGGCGACACCACAGCCGGCATGAAATTTTGTAATGTTGTACCATCAGTTTGTATTTTGCTTTAAGCCAAAAAAAATACAATTTGGTCGGCTAAATTCCAAATTTCTAGCCCATCCTCGTTCGTTCAGTATCCAGATACCCAACACGGTACACCACGAGAAGGTGAGGATTGGACATTAGGTCAGAAGCCCTGGTCGATTCTCCGCATTCCTTTAAAGGCTATGTGGAGATCGCCTCTCAGTTATACAGCTTTGACCCTTAAGCCCCCCCCCGAAACAATTACTTCAACATCAAACATATATTTATTATCATCAAAGAACAGAAAATGCCATCTCTGGAGAGAATTCTTACAAATACTTGATTGTGTTTTTGCACTTTAACTTTGAAATAGAAAAATCATGGCAATATTTAACAAAAAAAAAGCGGGGGGGGGCGATCGTGTATAGATCTTGTGATTTGAAAAGGAAAAAAAAAAGAAAGAAAATTTGTGCGCCCTCCAATTACTCTTTGGAATACTTAATACTGCAACATGGACTATGGTTCGTGAGAAAGTAAATCTTCACCACCTATTACCACAAAAATATACAAAAAAAAAAAAAAACATATACAAACATAAATATGGTTGGCCTGATTGGCCGTGTGGTTAGCGTATCCACTCTCCATCCAAAAAGCTGAAGGTTCGAATCCTGCCGTGGGCATGGATGATTCTGATTGTCAATTTGTCAATGGAAATGCTAGTGGTTGTGGTGATGGGCGGTAGATGGGGATGGTGTAGTTGCGGTTCGCTATAGTTAGCGGATTGATTGGTGCAGATGGAGAGTTGTAGAATAGCTGCCCTCCCTCGATGAGTCGTTGGACTCCCTGGAGGTGTCATGTAATAATAATAAAGTAACATTCAATTGTGTTGAAAGCATACAATTACTTGATGACATTTTTGCGAAGATAGATCAATCCAGTGCTTTTTTTCTGGCGGTACACAGTACTGACACCTTTTTTCTTAAGTTTTTAAAAATTTGCGATTTATTGACAGCAAAATGTATTATAAATATTCCGGTAGGTGGTACTGTGTTCACGAATTGAATTTTCGGTTTTGATTACTCATAAGTTGGTACCCTGATTTCCTGTTTCATAGGTTGGTACGTAACCGAAAACAGGAAGTTGTGTTCACTTCCGATTGCTTCCAATATCGGTTTATCAATTCTACATTCACTCTGCAACAGGCGGGTGTTCACGTGAGTTTTGAATTAATTTAAGTTAAATCAGTGCAATCATTGTTCAAAATTAGTAAAATAAGTAGTTACTTTATGCCAATGAGAAAAAAAAAGTAAGGCTGAAGAAGCAGAAATTGTTGAATCTACTTGTGATCCTGTAAAACAGAAAACTAGCTCCGAAAATACACTTGGTGAAGAGGATCACAAAACTAAGACGAAGATCCACGTGGTCAAAAGGAAGCAGCTTCTGATAATGATTGGCCCGAATGTTGGACATTTTTGAAAAATGACTTCTACGAGAGAAACGAGTGGCTGTATCTCCATAATTGTTGGGCTGCAAAGCGTGTTGTGATGTCGGAAGTCTTGTCGTCGATAAACACATGGGAACGAAAATTTCAGCGGAGTGGTCAAATGGTAAAATCAGTCATTTTGGAGAATCTCGCAAACAACAGTTAATGTCATTAAGAAAAAAGATTTACGATCATAAGGAGAGTGCAGCGCACAAAGCGAGACGATGAGAGTATATCGGAGGATATGTTAAAAGTGTGGAAGTTGCTGTAATAACATCTTCATGGTGAGTACCAGCACCTTTTTTTCCCAGAAAAAAAGCACTGGATCAATCTATACAAAATAATGACATTCATTCGTATAAACAAACGGAACATTAATCTTTGTTATAATAAGAGAAAACTGCTTGCTTAATGTGTCGCCATCATGTAAAAATATAAACAGATATTTTACATACTTTGATCCCAATATATACGACATCCTTAATTCAAAAATAAGAGAAAAATAATCTTTTACAGTTTAAAACAGGTTGAGAAAACATATCCTAAACAATGACTAGCTTAAAATAATTTTATGGAAGTTTTTTCACTTGGCTATGCTACTAATTATATATTTGGTTTTATCCTTTATCCAAGTGTTAGCAAACAAAGTTTGTGCCTGAAGTACTTTCAGGACTGGGACAATTCGTGGTAAAGGTGGTATAAGTACTAAATGGTACTTATACCACTTGGTACTTATTAGTACTTAGTATAGGTGGTATGAGTACTGAGGCAAGTTATGAGAACTTATACCACCTTTCCCATGAGTTGACCCAGTCCTGAAAGTACTTCAGGCGCAAACTTTGTTTGCTTACACTTGGATAAAGGATAATATCAAATATATTAGTAGTAGCTTAAAATAACTTAGATTATAGCTAGTATTTGCTCGGTTCATAGCTTAAGGTAAGACCTTACTTATATCATATCGCACTTGGGTGAGTATGTTGTATCCCTTAGTTATTATTATACGGGCATCTCCATGGAGTTGGAAGACTCATCGCGGGAGACCCAACTTCTTGAACTCATTTACAGACGAAGCACTAACAACTGAGTCAGGCAACGCATTCCATTCATTCACCACTCTCCAAGCGAAAAATCTAGTTCTCACACTCTTGTTAACCACACTCTAACTTAATTTCAAGGGATGGCCTCTTGTTCTTCCACCACTATACCGCTGCATCAATCTTTTAGTAATTAAAATGTTTCTATCATATCCCCTCTTCTCCGCCTATCAACCAAACCTCTGTAATTCACAAACTCTCAATCTATGTAGGAAGAATTCCTTACCCCACTCACCAACTTGGTCACTCGCCTCTGAATCTTTTCTACCACTTCCTAATCTCCAAGGAACCCAGGCGACCAGACCTGAGCACAGTAATCCAGATGTGGACACGTATCAACACCTTATAAAGAGGAATTCTTTATCTCTGCTTGTTAGTGTGTTCTTCAATAACAAAATAATCGTATGAGCTATCTTGGACACCTTAGCAATATGCCCTCTGAACTTCAACTCCCTATCTACTAACAATCCCAAGTCCCTAGCCTCATCAATCTCTTGGAGTACATTCCATTGGTGCGCAACTTGTAATCCTTTAATTCCAAAATGTATAACTTTACACTTTTCCAAATTAAATCGGCATCCATCATGTTTTGCTCATGCTGCTAGCTTATTTAAATCATCCTGCAAGCTCTCTACATCACCTTGATTAATTATTGCGCTACCCAACTTTGCATCATCAGCAAACAACTGAATATCTCCCTTCAAGTCATTTCCTATACCATTTATATACAAATTAAACAATAATGGTCCAGGTACCGAGTCTTGCGGCAAATTACTTGTCATCTGCTTCATCCTGGATTCTGCTCCTCCATACACTACTTTTTAGGTATCTGTCCATGAGTCATTATCTTATCCACATCGCTGGTTTAATATTCATCCCTATTTGTTCTTGCGTAACAGTATTCCATGGGGTATCCTGTCAAAAGCCTTAGAAAAATCCAGCAGTGTCACTGTGTAGCCATTTCCCTTGTCCAACTCTACTGTCACTCTATTATAAAAAGTTAATAAATTACTAAGGCAAGACCGACCTTTAGCAAAACCATGTCCCCCCCCCCCATAGAATATCATATTCTTATCCATCCATTCCTGAATTCTGTCTTTAACCAACTTTTCCAATAATTTACCACCACTCCCAGGATGTTGATTGGTTTTTATTTTTCAACAGGCTACTTCCTTTCAAGTTAATAGTATGCAGTACTGTACAGTGTTATTTTGTTTTGCATTGAATTGTATTTTGTTTCTTGCACTATGGTATCTTGAATAAATTACTTCAATTAGAAGAATTATAAGTGAAACTTCCAAAATGGGTTTGTCACACGGGAATGCATATATCATTTCAATTATGTGAGCATAAAGTAATATATAGAAAATAATATAAAAACACAACAACTTCCAGGCTTTTCCTTTTCGAATATGGAACATTCATCTGTAAAAACAACTCCCTCTCTCCATCTATCTACACAACACACAAACCACCGTATTTTGCATTTTTAATTCTTTGCCTAAAGTGAATCCTGATTTTTTTCTCCTCCAGAAGTTAGAAATAAAGGGGAAAAAAAAAAAACATTTATACTAAATTTACATTTATACGATTTGGCTGTCTATAAACATTTGAAATGTGATTTTTATAGATAAATAGGATATTTTTTTCTTGAACTGGTAATAAGTTATTAGTATTCATTAAATCGTGTCTAATGCAAGAGTTTCGTATCTGCTGGCGTACGCAAACTATCTACGTAATTACTCCTGATCGCCAGCGAATATTTACGGTTACACAAGGAGTATATGAAAGATAAGGGTAACAACTTTCAAACTATAACCTTGATTTGTATTAAAGGTTACATATATGATTTTGTATCGTTTCTTCTAATTTCACTAGCAATAAATCATAGCAAAAGATTAACTCTTTCCTGTGAAACATTGTTTTGTCCATTCTTTAGAATTGGATGCTAGCTTCCTACTGTGTAGCAAAAGAGAATGTTATGGAGGACAAATTTCACTTCAGACTTTCCTACTAATGCAAGAGCGTTCCAGAACTGTTCTTTCACCTAATTTCTTATATACACTGGTATCCAAAACCTAAGGACGAACACTATTTCTGAAGATTACAATCGCAATTCAGCAGACGAGTCAGCCTGTGGCAATTTGTACAATTGATAATTTTGACTATATTTTCAAAGTTTCGAATCGCGCGTAATGGGATCATGTGGTGGCACTCAACAGGATAAAAGGCAAAAGGCTGAGCTAAACGAATTATGTTTGAAGGAAGCTCTTTTTCAATCTTCACTTTACGGCAAGTCTTTGACAAATCTTGGGAATATGGCAAGAATGTCTACACGTGTTTTGTGGACTTGGAGAAGGCATATGACCGGGTTCCTCGGGATAAGCTTTGGCAAGTAGTACAAGAGTATGGAGTGGATGGTCAACTATTAGCTGCCATGAAGTCCCTGTATGAATGCCCGGAATTTTGTTTCTGGGTAAACAGCACAAAATCTGAACCTTTCACAGTCTCCATTGGTCTCCACCAAGGATGTGTTATATCACCCCTCCTTTTCATAATATTTATGGACTAGATTGATAGGCACAGTCGAGGCAGTGAGTGTGTCAGAATTGGAAGATATAGCATTGCACGTCTGCTTTTTGCAGATGAACTAGTTCTGCTTAGCTCTGCCACAGATGACCTCAAGCGGACCCTGGATAGGTTTGTTGTGCAGAAGCCGGGCTTAAGAAGATTAGTGTGCCCGAAACGGAAACATTTGTGATCTCAAGACAACCATCCCAGTGCACTCTACATGTGAGTAGAGTCCGTCCCACTGAGGCAGGTGGAGAAGTTTAAATACCTTGAAGTTTCAACAGTCTATTTGAGTATGGAAATATACTCAAGTAGATGGAAAATGGGACGTAGAGATAGATACTTGAATTGGATCAGCATGCGCAATATTGCGGGAGCTTGGCCGTTCGGAAGTATTGAAGCGGGAGGTAAGCCAGAAATCAAAGCTGGCTGTCTTCAATAGTCTATGTCTCCATCCTCACCTATGGTCATGAGAGCTGGGTAATGACCGAAAGAATGCAGACACGAATCCAAGCGGCTGGAATAAGGTTCCTTCGAGGGTTGCGGGGCTGACAAGCTGACATGACTTGGTAGGGTCAGAAGCTCTGCAATTCGGGAACCTCAATACTCAAACGCTGCTTCTCCGTGTTGAGAGATCACAGTTACGATGGTACGGTCAGAATGCCACAAAAGAGGCTCCCCCCCCAGCAGGCCCTCTTTGCCAAGCCAAGAGGGTGGGAGGTCAAGCTGAAGGCCAAGGATTCGCTGGATAGACTATATCCAAAACCTTGGGTGGATATGTCTAGGAGTCCCACCAGCACCTGAGCTTGGTGGCGGAGGATCGTGACCATTGAAAGTCCCTCCCCACAACCCAATTTGAAAAGGTGGGCCTTGAAGATGGATGGATGGAAGCTCTTTTCGTGAAGGAATAACTTTGCAAACTTGGATGTCTTGTAATGTCTCAAAGACATCATCCAGATGATTTCATGCAGGGAGGAAAGCTTGAAAAAAGGCCACAGAATGACTGATATTGCCAGAGAGTTTGGAATCTCACATAGCATTGTATCCAGGCTCTGGACAGCGTTTCAAACTAATGGAATATGTTCCAGACATTTGCTAAGAGGTCACTCTTGCTCTACCACATAGCATGAAGACAGATTTTTGGCTATAACAGTAAAACATAATCGACACAACATGGCAGGTCAGCTTGCAACTCGGTTCCATTCAAGCACAGGTACGCGGACATCTCGACAAACCGTGGCAAGACTTCTGCGACAAGTTGGCCTGTAGTCTGCATCTCTGTATAATTGTAGAGCATGTTTTCAGTGGTGTTGTATGCATAAAAATTGGACAAGATACCAGGGGGCTAATGTACTCTTTACCAATTAGAGTCGTTTTAGTCTATCTTCCGATTCTAGATGACACTTGATCTGCTGTGAATATGATACTGCTTACCAATGCGAGAATGTTCTTGAAAAGGATAAATACGGCGGTGCTGGGGTCATGGTGTAGGGAGGCATTATGCTTAATGGACGCACCGAGCTACAAGTGCTGGAAAAAGGAATGACTGGTGAACGATATTGCAACGAAGGTCTTCAACGTCATGTTCGATTGTTCTGGTGCTGTAGGCGAAGAATTCATTTTTATGGATGACAATGCTACACCACATCGTACACAAGCAGTGTAGATAGTTCTGGAGACCAAGGATATTAATCGAATCGAGTGATCAGGACGCTCCCCAGATCTCAGCCATAGAGCCACGTTTGAGACGTAATAGAGAGACGCACTGCTGCTCAAAATTCCCCTACAGAAAACAAACAAAGCCTTATCCTTGTTCTGAAGGAGGAGTGGGCCAGTTTGTCTCAAGAACTTCTTAATCACTTGGTGCTAAGCTGGTACAACGTTGTGAGAGCTATTTCGCATTTCAGAGTGGACATATCACGTACTGAAATGTCTCTCCGAATAGTTTTCTATAAGCATTCTACATTAATTCCTTAGCTAACTACGTCCTTAGGAAATATGTAATAACTTTTGCCAAAATCTTATTTTCGTTTAATTTATACGCAATTTATAACACGTTTGTGAAATAATAATTAATTATTAATATGCTGACAATAAATTTATATCCACATTTGTTTGTAGTCATGGAAATTTTTTCACATACAGGTAAAAAGGTATTTCTTCATCAGCTTGTGAAAAAAATTGAATGCTTTTATTATGTTGGTTTCATAATATAAAATAAAATGCTACTTGAATAAAATCACAATCATTCTTCTCATTATATAATCATGTATTACCAAGTTATTTCATTTAATAATTTGAGATATGGAAAAAAATTCTTATAATAATTAACAATAATTCTGTTTAATAGCCTTACCGATTGGGCGCCACAAAAAGCTCAAATTTTCACCCAATAAATGATGAGCTCATTTTATAGATCAAAACAGGAATTTCATCTTGGTGATGTAGGTTTTTATTGTTATTTCCCTTGTGACAAGTTGGAGCTGGATTTCAGCAGTTTTTCATATGTTTACTGAATTAAAAAGAAAAAGATGCTAATTATATGCTAGTATTTATCTCTTAGTTTACTGTAAATATTGCTTATAGTCCTTATAAGGATTGGCTTAAAGGGGCGAAGCAAGAATGCTTTTCATCATCCCCGTTATCTGTAGAGGACAGTGTAGGGTGTTATGGACTGTATGAAGCTCTGATCATGGCAGGAGGGAAACAGCAATAGCCGAGCCTCAGTTAGAACTTCATTGGCTACAGCATTGCCATCCATTACCTTCCAAGGGTATTAATCACCGCATTTCATGGTCGATTGTTGTTTCAAAATGACCTACTGTAAATATAAAAGTTCCTGTGCTTCTTTAGTAAATATATTCCAATTTTTATTTGGTGTCCGAACAGAATGTCTTACACGCAGCGCCCGCAGTGAATTTTTAGTGCGCCCTCAGAAAAATTATTGTAAACTGTTTTGGAGATCGGAGCAGTAATTTTGCAGCGTAGATCGCAGTATATCTAAGAAATACATTCATTACTAGTATGTGCTAAAATGCAAGAAAACAAAGAAAAAACACTGCAAATATAATACATGATGGTACAAATTAAGTGAATATTGAATCCAACATTATTTCATAGACGAATATAGAAACTACAAGAGTTTCGTGCCGAATATATAGAAACTAAAAGTTTCGGCGGATGCAAACATAAGTAGTACCTTATGGGCAACTCGTAATAAAGGTGAAACAAGCTCCAGACCTCTCTCCTTAGTATTTTCCATAAATGTAAAGCACATCTTGCAGAGGTCAGCAACCTTTTTAATATGAAGAACGCAATATAAAATTTGAAAATTAGGGGCGGCTCATGACACAAGCATTTTTTCTCTCATTTCAGGCTTAGAAATTCTATGATTAGTTGTTTTTAAGAAAAATGAGATTTCAAATTTTAACATTATTTTATTTACCTCGCTTTTACAACATATTTTTGTCACATATGAATGAATAAAAAATAAAAAATGAATACAAAAAGAATATTCATGTTAACAATTACCATGTATCTGTCAGATAAGATGGATAAGATGCGAGCACCTTGCTTTATCAATCATAATGACAAATGTATTTGTTTATTATGCAATAATAGTGTGGCTATTTCTAAAAAAAAATAATATAGAAAGACATTTCAAAACCATTCATTTTAAGTTTAATTATTTAAATCATGAGGCGTCGTCAACGCAGCGCCCGCAGTATTGCGCCCTTCATATTAAAAAGGTTGCCGACCACTGTCTTACACTATCAATATTAACTTGCCAATACTCAACCTTA
The DNA here is from genome assembly GCF_054136105.1 of Typopeltis vanoorti. Lineage (NCBI taxonomy): Eukaryota > Metazoa > Arthropoda > Arachnida > Uropygi > Thelyphonidae > Typopeltis > Typopeltis vanoorti. The sequence goes on from NC_143554.1 coordinate 33,866,047, forward strand.
AAACTATCACTCGAATAAAGTACTTTAAGAAAGCTTGAAAAATCTCGATAGATTAAGCTAACCAACGTGACATTATCTACTTAATAGTGCATACTTATTTTAAAAAGAAAAAAAAAAACCGTAGATTATACTGGTTACTGCCTCCATTCTTATTCATGCAATGCACTTTCTAGTGCATTGCATTAATATATATAAATGAATATACACAAAGATGACAATTATTTTTTGAAAAGCGAGAAAATTTTCTCTGACAAAATATTTTTGAGAAATCCATTCTATACTGTCGTATGCTGTTAACAAACTGCAATTCCATCTCTCCGCTCCCACAATAAAAACCAACCTCAATAGCGCAGTTACTAACGGCGCTTTTAATTCGAAAGCCCAGGATTCGAATTCCGTCCTGGATGCGAAAACCTTTGTAAGTTTTTCCATTGAAGGTGGGTTAGCCAGTCGCAGTCACGGATGGATTAAGTATTATCTTTCTCTTTCTGATTTCCAAGCAGGGATATAGTGATATAGTAATATAGAACTATTCATAAAAGAAGACTTTCTGCATTAGAAAATTTTTTTATGAATAATCAGTAAACAATCAATAAGTCAAGGTGCAGATACTTGGCAATTTACAGATCTAATACACTGGCCTGAGCTGCTTCGTACGTAATTCTGAACTCATCCACACTACTAACTTGTTACAGTTATACTTTGTAAAGAAGTAGGGAAAAAAAGACTTTCTATAGCTTGGAACAAATTCTAAATCCACCTTGTTGTACTGGTGCTCACAAAAAACCGCGCTTAATAACGTTATTGCTCTCCAGAAGAGGGTAGTCACTCCGCTGTGTGAATACAATAAAGTGCGTGATATTAATATTACACGAACATCTCCATGGATTCAACATCTCAGCAGATAAATTAAAGACAATATTGCCGTGTTTTAGAAATTATGTAGCAACCCCGCCCCCATTTTAGGAATATTGCATTGCTCCACCAATTTTAAAGTTTCGATGCACATCCCTTTTTTATACGAGTAGAATAAATTTAGAAATAATTATCATACGTATTCATTTATCATCTAAAATGCATTAATAATTAAGACATTGTAGAAACAACCATTAAGAATAATAAGGAAATGAACACATTTCATTTTTCAAAATAATGTAACTGTATTAATACTAATCATATCTGTAATGTATATAACTTAAAATTATTAATACTGGAGGTGTATTTTATAGTATACAAAGTTTCGAAATAGCGTGGTTTAGAAATACACACAAACACACTTTGAAAAAGTCGTTGATGGTTAGTATACAACGCATAGTTATTAATAAAAGTACGATTAAAACAGCAAGTGTAATATTTTATTAGTGTCGAATACTTTAAATATAATCCATTAAAAACGGCGATCTGCACCAATTTTGTGGTATGAACACCGAGTCCAAAATATATGTTTACAACTCTCCGTTAACGGTACTTACGTTAGATTGGAAATTAATGGTTTGAATTTTAGACTGCGTATTCTTTCGCAAATAGAAAAATCCTAAATGATATCATTCATGAATATCAAGAAATGACGCAAGTAATAAATACTGTGGCAAAAAGTGTAATATAGTGCTGCAAATTATTTGACTGGACTTATCCTGGACATTATACATTAGTGGCGCACCTCGTAATTTGAAAAGCATTACTTTAGAGAATGTATACTGAAGCAAACTCCAGCAATCACAACTGCTCTACCATCACAGAACTACGGACAACATGGAAGAAGTTTAAGGGCCTCTCTAACGGAATGAAATGTACTCACTCATAGTTACATAATACAGGCAACTTGATCCAAAATTACCACGTTCGATTCTTCAGTAGTTCAAGAATCGGTTGAAGAATGACGGCCGACCTAATAATCTCGACATTGTCAAATACGTTAATAAGTTCCGGTGTAGCCACACAATGGACAGTGCATTAATGGAGAAACCTGCGAGTCTCATCTGCTTTCTATAAGCCAATGGCACAGAAGCGTTTATTTCTTTTCTTCTTCTATATTATTATTTCATTTTTTGTTAATCCCAAAGATACCGTAAGCGGTTCATCACTTTGTTTTGGCTACTACATATATCTTTTATTTAACGGACTTGTTGCAACGATCACGTTAAAAGCCTGAATACATCCTTTCAAAAGTACAAAACTGTATGCATGTGTTGTTGTTTGCATCAAACAACTAATCAACGCATTGGTCCGTGACAGTTCCATTGAAATTTGCGATGTCTGCAGTCTGGACCAACAATGGCGCGTCACGTGATTCCTCAAGCCACCCAACAGCTAATTAAGAGTAGTGTGGGAGCCACACCACGTAAACTGTCCCACAATAATGAAGTGAACGAAGGTATTTGTTGCTGAAGTCTGACGAAGGAAAAACTAAATGATTTTTCCTTTGCAATTTTTAGCTATTTATGTATTTGGAGATTTATGTACAAACTGAAAGACTTTTTTTTAACCGCCAGAAGAATTATTTGTGTTAGCTCAGGCAATTATCTAGTCAGAATAATTTCGAACAACGGTATCATTGATTTCTATATAAGAAGTGGTATGTGTACTGAGAGACTTCTGCTACTGTCTCCATTTTACTTATTCTACGAGTAAAACAAGCACTGAAATTATTCACAGGACACCACATTGTACAGAACACAGACAAATATTATGGGACATGAGATGAACAGAACCGATAGAACAACAGAAATTTTTAAGAACTGGCAGGTGGGTATAGATCTTTCTCTCGAGTTCATCGTGGACTCAGACTTCTAACATCCATGTGTGCTATGATGAACTCGAGAGAAAGATTGTCGAATCTAGAGAAATGTCTCTAGATTCCTCTCATATCAACAACAGCCTGAGTTTTAATCTCTCTGACGCATACGTTGCATCTGTTCAGTACTGGGGCACTCGCGACAGCGCGTAGTATACGTTTGTTTGGAACTCAAGCTCACATTTTGTTTTCAAACACGCTACTGTCTTTTTGTACTTGTTCTGTTATTACAATTTTAAGTCTCTGTAATTCTTTATATACTTTTTTGATTGTGATACCTGAAGATGTTGATCAATTCAACTAAACTAGTAGTATCTTTTCAAATATATCATGTCATCTTTTTATCTCTCGATATCAGTCATTAAAGCTTTTCATAATATTCCAACCGAGTAAAAATGAATTCTATATATATATATATATATATATATATATATTGTAAAACCCGGCTTTCAAATTTTTAGAGAAAGGAAAAAAAAAAAAAATATATATATATATATATATATATATATATATGCAGGGTGGTTCAAAATTCCATGTATAAACTTTGAGGGGAGGTAGAGAACATCAAAATCAACCATATTCACATAGGAAAGCATGACGGGAAACGCCACCTGAAAGTGATAGGTGGCGCTGTTCGCCAGCGCTCCAATTGGGGCTTCCTCATTCAAGCTTTACACGTCGGATGAAGAACATGCGTCGTTTTACGAACGCTGAGGTGGCAGACATGCACCTCATTTACGGGTTAACTGACGGTAATGGACGAGCCGCTGTACGAATGTATCGCGAAAGGTACCCAAACAGACGTGTACCGCATCAGCAAATGTTTGCGCATTTGCATCAGAATTTGTGTGACTATGGATCATTCAGGGATCGCAGGCATGATAGTGGGCAGCCACGATCGACGCGAAATCCCTCCATGGAAGAGGAAGTGTTGCATGCGATCGACAATAATCCAGAGACAAGCACACATGCCGTTGTTGCCTCTGCTATAGGAGTATCTCGATCCAGTGTATTGCGCGTTTTGCACTCTGAGTCCTTACATCCATTTCATCTGTAACGGTCCAGTTACTGATGGCCGAAGATTATCCTCGACGTGTGGAATTCGCGCAGTGGTTTCTGCAGAAAAGTGCCGTAGACCCGGATTTTCCAACATGCGTTTTGTTCACGGATGAAGCTTCATTTACCCGCGAAGGGGTCTTCAATCACCACAATGCTCAGTGGGCCCACGAGAACCCACACACTGTGCGATCACATTCTGCACAACAACGCTTCGCCATTAATGTATGGGCAGGTATCGTCGCTGACTGTTTAGTCGGCCCATACTTGTTACCACCCCGACTGGACTCCCTGAAGTATCGGACCTTTCTGGAAGAAGTTCTGCCGGATTTACTGAACAATGTTCCAATGACTGTGCGTCGGTAGATGTGGTTCCAACACGACGGGGCTCCAACCCATTTTGTCATTTCTGTGCGTCAGTATTTGGACAGGTCCTTTGGGGCTCGATGGATTGGGCGTGGTGGACCCGTCGCATTCCCCCCCCCCCGCTCACCTGATTTATCGAGCATCGATTTCTTTCTGTGGAGACCCTTAAACGCCTGTTGCCTCTGACAATGACCTCGTGGCAAGAATCACCATCGCAGCTGCTAATATCTGGGAAACTCCAAGTATTATTGAAAATGTACGGCAATCAATGCGTCGTCGGTGTAAGGCATGCATCACTGCTAATGGGCTTAACTTTGAGGACCTGATGTGAAACCATATTACGTATCCAACTGCTATTAAACTGTTCAGTTACGCCTAATCAAGTTTTTTATACTACTTACTGCCTTGTGTTATTTCTGTATCATGTGTCCCTGTTAGTACCTTCCGGTGGCGTTTCCGGTCATGGTTTATTTTGATGTTCTTTACCTCTCCTCAAAGTTTGTACGTGGAATTTTGAACCACAGTCGATTTTTCTATAAATCCCAGATATAAGCTAATGCTAATTGTCTATGGAAAGTGCAATTACCGTCAATGTCTTTTTTTTTTTTTTTTTTTTTGCTTTTTTTTATACTATTTGTATTGTGAAAGATGAAAATGGGCAAATATATATAACAATAGTGGTATAAAAAAAAATGAGATTTCGTTGCCCAGTTTATCTTAATATGAAATGTTGATGAAGGCTGAGTTTGGTAAGTCGAACCACATCTGCAGTACTTTCGACGAAATCTCCAGGAGCTGTTTTTGAGTGGAATGCACTGATCTATTACACTTCTACAACCTTCCAAAGCTCAAAAATATAATATTTTCACACTAAACAGTTTAGTCGGTTTAAACACGAGCTCGAACCTTTTCACAGATATGAGTCACTTATTACAAAATCTTATGCAAAACGGATTGTTTACAGACTAAATACGTTTGTCAATGCGCGAAGGAAAATAGCTAGTGTATTCGGTGTATTTACTATACAGTATGTATGTGTGTGTGTATAATACACACACAAATTACTGTCATCATTATACTATATATATGAATTCATATATCATGGCCTAACTTTTGACATAATACTGCACTGCATGAGATATACTCGTAGGTTACTTATAGTAGGGAAGGTATAAAAGCAAAATCTGGGTTTTGCAATGGGCTTTTTCTTTTCAATATATGGCGTTGTTCGTATTTCCCCCCCCTCCCCCAAAAAAAAAAAAAACAAATCGAAAGAACATTTTTATCTTACCATGACAGATTTTTTTTTTTTTTTTTTTTTTTTTTTAGCAAGCATGATAGTTATTATTTACCATGATTTCCGCTTTTTCTTACAGTACAGACGTTCTTCCGACTTTTTTTTTTTTTTTAACCCTTATTTTATTTTTTTTCTGGATTAGGTAGCGGGACTCCTCATGCGCATAACTTATTTGCAGGTTTGACATAAATTAAGAGAAACACAGTGCTTATTTTTTTAACTCGTTTCTCCAGAAAAATCCTCATTAGCACGGTTGTGTAGATGATGCATCATGTGTCCTTTGGTTGAAAAGAAACACCAGAGTTCAATTCTCATCGCGCCGCTTAACATAAGGAACATTTCCTGGGAATAAAAGACTTTTTGACGAAGATAATTTAGGTCAAGGTTTAATGCTCCAGATAACTCGGATTTTTCAACCCTCAAATAGACAAATCGGTCTGAGAAACAAGCAGTAAAGTCCGACAAGAACGTCGGGAAAGTATAATGGTTTCGCTCTCTGTGATGACCTAGAATACACGATGTTGATTGGAGAGAATACTTGGATCTATGCCGGAGGGTGCCCTAAGTAGGACCTATATTACGGGAATAGAATATCGAAGAATCATGAATCTGAATTAAGATCTAGACGCACGAGTTGGAAATATTCTATGACTAGTTCGAGGAACTCGTGGTAGGCAGAATGATCCTAATGCCGCCTACTATTTGAGATCTTGTAACTTTGAGAAATCCCAATTTCACACCATGTCAGTAGAATAGGAGTTTACCTCTGCTTCCCCGAGTATCAACAGAATTTTACATGGCAGTTATGCTGTTTGAATTTAAAAAGAAAAATGGCTATGAAATTTTCAGTAGCTAAAAATACGAATGAGCAGAATAAATTTAAGGCTGCACTATTTATGTTAACGTTCTCGAATAAATTACTTCAAGACCTAATGCAAAGCATCCATGCATCGTGCATGTATGTAGCTCGCAACCTTGAAACAAACAAAGTTTGTTTCAAGGTTGCGGTTTTTCAAGATGAAGGATTGAATAATAAAAACAATAAAAAGGAAATTCGTTGTAAAAAAAAACATCATGACCACCAAAACAGTGAGTGAAGATACATAATATCAAGTTAAAGAAGAGAAAGTTGCGCCTCCTTACGAGGTCACCGAGTTATAATTAGAGATCATTAGTTTGATGACCGGAGTAGGTCAAAAAACCGGTTCTCAATTAAGAATCAAGAATGTTATAAATACATAAAGACCATCATTAGATGTATTTTATATACAGGTAGGGAACACGGTTTTCTAGCATTCAATGGGCCACGATGTATTGGAAATTGTTACAGTCCACTTTCGAAGTCTGGCATAGTCTGATGGGAAATTTTTCATTCCAGTAATGTTAGCGAAGATGCATTTTGATATTTAAAATACTAGTGACTTATTTCCATGTAGCATTGATTAATGTATTTAAATCTGCAGCTCTTTCTTTCTCAGTGCGTTCATTATGCATTAGCGGAGATAAATATCCGCTATGCCAACTTGGTCGACAGCTGATTCTGCTTAAATGTTGATGTCAGAATGACAGATCTCTTTCTAATATGTTAATCATTAGCTTTTAAAGACCACTGCCTCCATCAGCGCAAATAACTGAAATAATCCTTTTGTGATATTTTATAGTCGGTACGAGAAAGAAATATTGGAATCTTACCATTAATAACGTTAACACCCTGAGGTTTAACCAGTTCATATTCTGAAACAAATTCAAGTCAATATATCGCAAGGGATTTTAACGCGGTCGTCATAATACCGCTTATTCGTCAAGTCTAGCTGTATATTTTGTACTTCAAAAATAAACAGACTAAGTAATTTAAATATATATAATTTTAAGAAAATATTTAATAATCAGATTAAGTTCCGAATAACGCTTCCTAGATGCACTTTTGTTTTGAAATCTTTTGTCATGCTACTAGACTTCATGATGAAGGAAAAAATCTTGATTACAACGGGATTTAATAATGGCAGCTAAGTTAGTGCTGCATTTCAGAAATGAGCTGACTGAAATTTACCTATTCCATAAAATAGTAATAATAATAAAATTAAGAGTATACGTTTAGCTCTCGATAAGAATGTATGGTTCGAAATGTTAAACTAATAATGTACGCGCCATGGGTGGCTTCCTGCAAACAAACACTTTTAAAATAAAAGGTGAATTCATACATCAAGTTCGTATCTAGGTCTTAGAAAAGTAGAATAATCCGATATTAAAATTTACTAAACGTTATAGTAAAAAAAATTAAAACATATTTAATAAAATATACACATCATTTCCTGACATGCACAGTATTTAAATGACTGTATAAATATTATTAATTATTTAATTGGTGATGCCGAATTGCGCCATTTTGTAATTTTCTTTGTTTCTAGTTACTCTCATCTTTAATGAGCCTCTTCCCCCCCCCCTCCCCTTACATTGATATTTGTGTCTGCTTGAGTTTATGTTAAATTCCTTCGGAGACGGTAACCTCTATCTTTGCTTAAAATGTTCTGATCTTAAAACTGATGCTATTACTTGTAATAGCATCAGTTTTAAGTCCGCTTGTAATCCGCTTAAATTATCCCCCTCCTCCCCTCAATATCGTAAGGTATATCCTTATACGTGCTAGGGTCGTAAAATAAGGAAAAACCTCTAGTTAAGGGCAAATCCTCAATTCAGATTGCTAATGCTCATGTTTAGTAGTCCTTGAAAAATTTATATTAGTTAACGACTGCACCATCAAGGACTATGTAAATTTTATATTCTTTACAAACATGAGAATTTATCTGCTAAACACATATAAGAGCCCTTTGTTCATTAATCTCAAGCAACTCTGGATTGTACAGTCGTGGCGGTTACTTTACCTTGGTCACACAGGTCCGATAAGTTTAGTGAGACAGTGCATTAGTTAACAAAGATCAGGCAAGCTATTTAGAAAACAAAACATGTTTATTTTAACTAAGACAAATATTTTACAAACAGCAGTGGGCATATCACGTGCTTGAATCACAATTTATGAAGTAAAGCTAATAACTTGACACATTAACACTCAACTTATCACGTGAAAGGTCCTTAGCCCGCAAAGCCTTGCATTCGATTTTATAAAAGTCAAGACAAATTATATGTAACACTTTCTATGCGTTGGTTAACATAAGCAATATACAAACTTATATCATTCATTTATGCACATACAGACAAATGTTTCATTCCAGTAATGTTAGCGTCGACTCTCTAACTTCTTTGCTATGTACTACAATTGATTAAACAGAACTAGCACCGGTTATCTACACAAACAATCTTGGACATTAACATAGAGCACTCTACTTACTAGCTCTCAGTATCTTGTCAAGTCATAGGGTTTTCGAGGGGTATGGGTGAGTTCTGCTGGCTCCTTCCTCATTCTTGCGAAACGGCTGCGATCGGGCACTATTCGACGGTTGTCGTCTTGCAAGTTCTCTCCTTTGGAAAAGTAATATAGTTCTTCGGCGATGTTAGGAACTGCTTCGGTTGCAGCATGCACTTGGATTGGTAACTTCATCGAAGAACATCTCGGAAGGTTCCTTTGAATACGGCCACTCATGACTCCCCCCCCTCCCTTTCACTGGGGTTACCTACTAGTGCAAGGGGGGGGGAGTAAGGAGTTACTTACCTCGACGACTCCTCGAGAGACCCTACTCTTCTCCTCCCAAGACGCCAGAAAAAAGCCCCTTCGCCCGCCAATCACGGCCTTTTATATCATTTGACGTCCCTTGTCTTATCATCCAAACTTCCCGGAATTTCCGGAAGCGCCCTGACGTCACCTACGCTTACTTTAGGTCTTGGCGGCAAAATTATTGTTCACCTCCAGCTCACTAGCATAATCCTGTCTAATCCTTTTAGTTACATATATTTGTAGTTCTACATTCAGTTATTTTCAAAATATAATACAAAGTTTAATACATTAAAGCAGGTTATATATACTTCTAATTTTATATATTTTATGACCTATGCAAAATCGACATACCGTACATGTCGGCTCATAAGATACTCTCAAACACTACAGAAAACCCTTTGAAATCATGGGTCGTCTTATACGGCGGGAATAAAAAAGGAGACTTAATTTCTTGGCTGAACATTTAGGTAGTTACAATACATAGTTATGTAAGAAAATAGGCAGTGTTTATAAACAAATCAGATTAATTTTTTGTTACATAAATTTATTTAAAATATTACAATCGGTGCAAGTCTTAAAAAACAAATAATAATTATTAACCTCAATTTTCATGTTAATTTTCTTCATCATCTGTTTTCAACATATGATGAAGAAAATTTTGAACTGGGATCCATATGATCGTCATATGGATCCCAGTTCGAATCCGGTGAATTGATTTCGTTTTCATCGTCATCAGTGTCCCACAACAGATCATCTTCCGTATCATCCATAAGATTAGAGATACAGCACTTTTTAAATGATTTTATTACAGTCTCTACTTTTACTTTATTCCATGCTTTGATCACAAAATTGCACAACATATCAAGTGATGCAGCGCGCATAGATCCACCGTTTGTAAATGATTTTTCACCAGTCAACATCCAATTATTCCACTCTTCTCGCATGTGATCTTTAACTGGTTTGTTCAAGTAGTTGCAATATAGAAGTTAAACCACCTGGTATAACAGCAATTTTTGTGTTATTTTTTTTTCTAGAATACTAAGTCTTCTAGAAAAAAAAAACACAAAAATTGCTGTTATACCAGGTGGTTTAATGAATAAACTACGTTTTTTCATTATACCGCCTGGTCGCATATTTTTCATGACCTGTACTTCGAACTAGCACACTCTTACTACCTTTAGACTCCACTGTTTTATTGCTTATCATGTCAAAGCTCATAGGAGTTTCATCCATATTTCCAATATTTGACAATAGAAACTTATGTTCTTGTCTCAAATGAATAAAAAATTTATGGAAAGTGGTAAGTTTGTGGTCAAGATCTGCTGGTAGTTTTTGAGCAATTTTCGTTTTTTGTCGTATTACCAGATTTTGTCTGTTCATAAAACGATTACACCATCCTGAAGTAGCTTGAAATTCTTACTTTCATCCAGATTCAATCTTGACCATTTTGGTGCATATGCTCTAATCATATTTCTAGTCACAAGATAACCATTCTGCCTTTGTTCGAATACCTTCTGCAACGTGATTTTTCAGTTGCGGCCATTGGGTGATCCCCGTTCTCATCGCACATTTTTTTCTTTGGCCATTTTTTTAAAATATCTTCTTTCTTCCTCCATTCTCTTACCATCTTCTCAGTTATGTCAAACTTTCTTGCAGCAGCACAGTTATTAGTTTGCTTTGCCATTTCAATTACCAACTTTTTTTTATTTTAAATCGAGCTTCATACTTTCTTCGTTTTGTTGCTGGTTTCATGATTTTAAATAATAACAATTTTAATAATCCTAAAATTTAAAAAAAATGCAAAATTAATAATTAAAATTGGGGCTAATCACTTAATTAGGGTAATTCTCGTAAATACAAAATCTATGCTATGCCAAAAAAAAAAAAATAACAGATATGCATAGATATAAAAATAACGGATATAACAATACCTAACGTTGCATTAATACAAGAAAAAGAAATTTGGGGGATCGTCTTATACAACCGACATAAGCTTAAAACCTAAAAAATAGCCTAAAATTTAGGCTTCGTCTTATACGCCGCCGGTAGGTGAAAAAAAAATTTTTATTTCATCATAAGAGATTTTACAACTGCACTACATGAACGTTTCAGGAAGTAATAGTAAGGTAATTAAGTTCACTAGTTTGTCTATTTATTAGTAGCTATTTCTATTATGACTAGATTCTTATCAACAATTTTCTTCCAAATTAACGTTTTTTATTGTCTGGTCTCTAATACTGTCAGATTTTATATTTTGTTTTCTAAGATCTTCGTTTTCCTGTAAGTCTCTTTCTTGCCATCCCTGCATTATAGAGCTGTTTTGCTGACCGCTCATCTCCCATTCTATTTATGTAGCCAAATCACCTTAGATTTCAGAGAATCTTGAATGCTAAGAATATCAGATTCCTTCTAATACTTTCATTTTTAATATTATTCTACCGCTGACTTCATCTGTTCATTTCCTTTAATGTTCTTCCTTCATAATTGGTATTTTTTCGCCTCTATGCAACCTTTCAGATCCATAAGTTAAAATCGGTTAAACATGGTCTTGTACTCTGCTAATAATTTTTTTCAGTTGATTTCTCACCATACTAGCTTTGAATATTTTACATTTCCAAATTTAATTTGTATTTTTACTAAAAATTTGTGAATTCTAAGTAAAAGTTTTGAATTTTACTTGTTCTGTAGGTTCTCCATTGAGAATGAAGCTGATTTTGTTTTCTGTTTCTGCCTATTTTCATAGTCTACACCTCATTATTGCCTATTTTCATAATTTTGTTACAGCAGTTATTCAATTTGGTTAAGGAGTCTTAAAAAATTGACGGTCTTGTACTGGATTTATTTAACAGTCTAACATCATGCGCATAAGGTAAAGGGATGAGATTAGCATCTCCAATCATAGTAAAAAAAAAAAAAAAATTAACTCCAAAAATCAATATTTTTCTTAAACATAAGAGAATCAAAATTTTGGAATGAAATATCTACAACCTTTAAAATCATGGCATTTGAAGATATGCTTAATCTTCAGCATTCAGAAAAATTATTACTACAGATAAAATTTGAAAACTCGAATACTCTAATGTTCTCCATCTTAGGTAAAAGAAGCTGTGGTGTCAAAATTTCACTGATACCAAAATTTCAAATTTATTAAAGATAACAGAAGGATAAATGATATTTTCAAACCGAATCTAGTTCAAGAGCAAGCAAGATATAATAGTTTACAGAGAACATCTCTACAGAGAGCAGCAAGCTTGTATAGCTTGATACATGCGGAACAAAAACAGATGTAGAGAAATACGTAAAGAATTTAAAATTGACTCAGTAACAGGTGACGTCTAGAAATACGAAAATGGGTGGACTAATCACATTTAAAGTATGGTGATAACCCAAAACTATCCACAAATAAAAGATACTCCGACACCACTCAATGGGAAGAAATTTTCCAGTATAAAATTTTTTATACTATGACATTTGAGCAATTCTAGTCGAATATCATCACATTTCAAAAAACCCGATATTTACTCCTCCATATTTTATACCATTGTTCCGTCACTTCTGATCGCATTTAAGAATTTTTGAAAGTAGTCTCTAAAGGATGAATTACTTGACAGGAACTTTCGATATGATTTATTCTTTTCCTAAACTGTTTCATTACCTTCTGGAGTCCACATGAATTTCTCCTTGCAGAAAACTGCACGATGGTCTCGCTAGCTGATTCAATGTTTTCTTCATAGTTTTGCTACTGGGTCTGTAAGGTTTGGTTCTTATTTTCAAAAATGTTTTCTCCAATAACACAAATGTTACCGGAGAAACACAAACGAGTTTATGATTCACTTTTCCCTATTATGATTCACTTCTGAAAACAACTTTCATTCTTCATAGAGTTTTATTTTCAGTGTGATATTAATTTTTATCCTCCTCAACACTAAATAGTAATCACTTTCTATTACACGTGCTCTATATCTTTTCTATCTTCAACCAGTTTGATGGTATCGATAAAAACAACCTATTAACAGAAATTCGCATATTTTTATGCTTTTTTTCCTGATAATTTATACATATCTTTATGTATGAATATCTTATTAATAATAAGTCCATGTACTGAACAAAATTCGTGCATACTACTGTAGTTTGTAATTTTTGGTCAAATTTTTTTCTCCAAAAGATCTATCTGATATTCTTTTCTTATTCTTTTGTTCTTATGTGTTTTTCCCATAGGTCTTCAACAAGAAACAAGAATGGAATCTTTTTTTTATGTTAGATGCATCTCTAATGACTTAAAAAAAAAAACTCCTACACGTTTTCTTACTAGAATCTTTTGTGGAAGCATAAGCAAAAATTTCCCACATCACTTTACTTGAAACTGCCTACTATTCAAAAGGTTTATCTTTGTGGTTAGTGATAAATGCTTTAACTTCTCTTTATTACTATTTGTATGCGCGTAGTTTTTTTTTTTTTTTATCATTATTTAGAAAAATGTCAGCAGTTATTTTCCCCGTCTCGATGATTACTTATGATACAAAATTTTGTAATTCCTTTTCTTCCACATCTCTTCTGTTACTGGTGATAATTATTTGTCCATTTATATGTCTATGTTTCGTGTTTATTCCGTTAGGTGACTTTCCCTAGTTCACTGATGAAAATAGGGGGGGGGGATTAATACTAACCAAGCCGGTATGATATTTCATTATGTTATACCATTGCATCTGTGTGATGGTACAACATAATTTACCATAATCACAAATATGATGTTGCATTCTGATAGCGCATCATTTAAGGGGTTTTTTTTTTTTTTTTGGTTTCCCATGCATTGTCGATATTCTTTCCATCCAGCAACTGATCCCATTCCACTGAACTCAGTATACTCTTCAGTTGGTCATAATTTCCTGCTTTGGTTTATACAGCATGGAACTTTTTTTTTTTTTTTAATGGAACATTCATAAACTTAGTCCCTTTCCAAGTGAGTATTGCATGATCACTGTCACCAACCGGAGGCAGAATAGTTTCGTCTTTAACTGAAACGTCCTCTGATCAAATCTAACACTCTTTAACCTTGAGTTCCTTCTGTCACATGCTACTTCAGGAAGTTGTCGCGTAACAGCTCAATAAATGCATTTTCATTCCTCTCATGAGATTCTACTGTTACCCAATCAATATTTTGATAATTAAAGTCTCTCTCCCATTATGATTACTCTTCTCGCCCTGATCTTTTTTATTTGGTGATGCATTTCTTCATCACTAGCAACCGATCCACCAGGTCTGTAACAACACCCCATTGTGTAATTGATCTTGTTAGATTCCACCTCAAACCAGATTGCTTTAAACTTACCGCCACATGAAATACTGTTAGTAGTAATACTACAATCAGAGGTCTCAAGTCTAACTGGATTCAAGTCCTCCGATATCATTAGCAGCACGCCGCCCTCCTCTCCAATCCTGTCTATCCTTCATAAAAATACTGTACCTTTTACACTTCAAATACCAGTTAATATGTCTGATTCTGATAATCAGGTCTCAACATACAGACCAAGGCAACATTGTTTCTGATACAATATTCCTAGCAATCGTGTATAGACATAATAATCTACCTGCGTGTTCTTTTGTATACTCTTGTCTGCACGACAAAATTGGACAACTTGCAGATCTCTATTCTTCTCTAGTGTGTTATACATATAGGCATCTTCGCACACGTTTGATAGGTCCGAAAAGGGCGAACACAAAATAGAAATCGTTCTCTTCTCGTCAACATTTCCATGATAAAGCCCATTCCCATCGTTAACACAGTTAAATAACATTGCCGCTCTTACATTCACATTCTCACCATTCCTCCGTTTATAATTTAGTTTCCCTAATTCTCTCTGTTAGGTCTCATATCAGTTATTAGTTTTCTCAAGACTCCTGATACGTATTCAGGTGCAGACCATCCCTCTTATACAAATCCAATCTTCCCTCAAACTCACTCCACTCATCCATAAACTCGCACTCATTCCTTTTACACAGCCTACGCATCGAATCGTTTGCCATTATAGCCTTTCTTAATTCATTTTTATCATATCGAGATAATATACTTACTATTTTCACTTTCTTACTCTTGTCTCTTCCAAAGTAAAGAACTGTATACTGAAACGCAACACATGTATATACACACGCTGATTTCCAGTTATTCTTAGCATTCATTTTTCGATCTATGCTGATGCAGAAAATGATAGATGCAATACAAGGTTTGTAAGCATATGAGAAAGTCAAGGTAGGCTAGTCAATCTCAAGTCTTACATGTGATAGATTTCTACACTAATCATTACGAGGGAAAAGGCGAGAACCTTAATCGCACTCTTTCAAACTTTTTACGGACGTTCGTCACACTCAATGTTTTTACTATTTAGGAATGATAGCAAATACTGGTTAATTAAATTTAAAATTAAACTTCGCATGAAAATATTGCATTAACTTACAAAGTTAATACCCATTTCTTTAATTTTAAAAACCAAAATGTTTTAATAAGTTTTAAAAAAAAATGAATGCATGGTTAATTTTTGATGTAAACTGTTTGAACTGTGGAATACTCGAATTATTTCAATAAGCGTTACACAGAGAAGTATACGAGTCGGCCAGGTTAGTTGTCATTTCTCTTTTACTACTTATTCAGAAAATGAACAAATGTTATTTTCTTAAAAAAAAAAATAGCATCCTTACATGATTTAAATAAGATTATACGACCCCTTGACGCATTTATCACAGGCGGATCAGACTGATACATTTGCCTAAAATCTGGCTGCACATAAATACTAAACTGAAATTCGGCTGCCACAAAACAAATTGAGCTTTTGGTTGATCTGTTATCATCTTGAGACCTGATTACAATGGGATAAGCAATATTGTTCATTGTTTCGCAATTACAGCTTAAGCAAGTAAAGCTAATCTATGAGAACAATGGGCTATGTCCGTAAACTGCATGTACTCTTTAGGTCGATTTGCATTTTTTGGGGATGAAAAAACTAGAATTTCCAGGAAGAAAACCTCTCCGTATGAGACAGCTAAAATCACCACCAGTAGAAAACGTCCTCATAAAAATTCATCGCGTCCAGGAGGATTTGAAACCAGGTTTTTCTCCCTAACCAAAGAGCATCATCGATGACAACAGAGCCACGGAGATGAATAACTATCTCGAGTAAATATCAAAAATATTTGCATTTAAAATATCATTTTTGTGTGTATATTAAACTTCTACATAGTAGTGTCATCGAGATCATTGATAAAAGACCCAGATAACGCTACTATTTCAATGAAATCTTTGATTCTATTTCTAACATCCCTGATTGCTAGAACAAAATGTCGGCTATCCTAAGAGACTTCACGGTTTTCCTGCTTGTCTATATATGCCTGCGCAACCATTATAGGAAAATATTAAACACCTTTCCTGACTCCGCTGCACAATCGTGAGGGAGATATATATTCTCCTTCCTTCAAAAGACTTGAATCCGAAACCCGACTTCTAAGAGGAACTTTCATATGAGCTTTAACAGAAGGTGAGTTAGGTATCTCGAATGCATGTGTATGAGGGTTTTTTTTCCCGAAAAACTCTGGTTTCTCATTTCACTAAACAGGCAAACTGACAAAACACACAAACTTTATAGAGATAATGTAATGGCCTCACAGCCATAGTTGCTTCGACTAATTAACATGAAAGCAACCTATTGTAACTTTGATCTTCCAAAATAAGTCTAAATCTTTTTTGAATCGTTAGAATACATAGCTTTCACTAAGTTCATAAAAAGGCATTTGAAGTCCCCACTGATAAAGTGATTTTCAGTTTCCTCCGATTTTATTATTAGTAAAATATTTTCCTATGCTAAAAATGACACTACCTTCAAGAGATGTCCATTATCTTAAATATAGATAATTAAATTTTCTATATTTAATTTTCTATATTTAAGATAATGGACTTCAAGAGAAGTCCATTATCTTAAATATATATAATTAAATTTTCATGAAACTTGTTCGAAGTGCGTGGAGAGGCAAATTCACCACCATTTGTACGTAGTTTGAGTCATGTGTATGATCGGTCAGTTTATCGGGGGGGGGGGGGGAGACTTTCCAAAAAGAAAAACCATGTCGCTGTTAACTTATCTTCAGTTTAAATGCCGTTATAAAGGTTTATTCACGTCCTAAACACGTTGATCTGTTAACGAGATCAACAACGCTTAAGACGCCTACTAAAATGCGTGTGAAGCATTTTAGTAGGCATCTTCCTACTGACTCTGCCTAAGTTTCGAAACAGTAACATGATTTTTTTTTTTTTTTTTTTTTTTTTGTGACTCCCATCCACGAAAGGTTGTAAACCTACAGCACATCAATGCCGGCCTGGTTGATCGAGCGATTGGCGTATCTCTCTTCAGGCTGCGGGTTCGAATCCTGTCATAGGTAAAGTTTGCGATTGTCTCATTAATTCACACATACGAATAAATACACTTTCTCAAGATGGACTGGGTTGCTGTGGGAGAAGAGACCCAACTCTTCCCACATTAGGGAGATCGTCACCCAGCGGGGGGGGGGGATTCTACAGGCTAAATATCATCAGCACCGTTGGATAAAGTTTTTTTTTTTTTTTTTTTACTTTCATTTATTTTTTACATAAGCTTCCAAATAAGGGAGACGGTGGTTTCAGATCGGGGGAAGAAATTCATCTCCCACCTAAAGACGATCACAAACATCCATGTCCATGGCAGGATTCGAAACCGCAGCCGGTTGATTGGAGAGCAGGTAACCTAGTCACTCGACCAATGGTCGACAATTAGGAAATAATGATAAAATTAACAACCGCGATGATAAAAGAATAACCGCGAAGTTATTCTACATCGTTATTACTCTTCTGTGATAAATGGAACATCACAGAATAGAAATCTAAAATGAGAATATTTTTTCTTTTGGGCCAGGAACAAAAATTCCTTTCAAACACACACACACAGCTTTCTCTATAGCTCCGTTTTCGAACGAACTGATACTTATGCAAAAAAAAAAAAAAACGATGAGGACCTCACCGCATTAGAGACGCGAAACGATGGGAACACGTGACCACCGTCAATAGTAACTGAGCGCTGTATTAATGACCTTAGCAAATAGTACACTGGAGGGGTAAAAAAGTATCGCTTTCAAGCCTAATTAAACTCCAAGAACATCGGAAGGACTTGTCTGTTACGTATTAGACGACTTCGATTCGTTTGTAGTTAGTCCACCGTATGTGAGTTGTAGTCCAAAAAAACATAATTGAAATAAGTCATAAATAGATGAGCTCGCGTTTTTATGTTTGCAATAAGAAGCGAAAAAGAACGTAACTTTTTAACTTAGAGGGAAAAAAGAAACACTATTCTTGATTGAAGAAGTAGACTATATGCGGGTATCTACATAGTCAAATCTTTCGTATATTAAGAAACACATAAAATAGTTTATTTATTTAAACGAGTATCTCTACCGAACCGAATTCTCTTGATGATGAAAATTGACAAATAGTTTTACAGTCGTGCAAATATTAGAAAGATAGTAAAAATGTTAGGCATTAAAGTTGCTAACTCCATGTTCTCAATCATTTCTCTTGCTTTTGTCTCCATCATTTAATTAAGACGCTTCTGAGATGTTCTACTGGAGATTGTTTAGAATATCAAACTGTGAAAAGCGGACTAATAGATTAAAGTTTCTTAAACTTTTTCGGGAGTGCGTAACAGGAAATACATAAAGCTATTTCTTTTTCATAGAAAAATTTGCAAAGCTTGACAATGAACAGTTATATGCAAAATATTTTAATAAAAAAGCATTCAAAAAACTGTTTTAAAAAAACAATCTTACTCATATCGGTAAAAAAAATTAAATAATTGCAGTAATAATGAACGCTATCACTGAGCCGTAATAACTGGTGAGCAACGATTTGAACAGTCCACACAGTGTCGCCAGATAGTATTTTTCCTCATTCACGCAATTCCCTCCCCCACCACACACACACACACACATCCCCCCCCCTCTTCGAAAAAATTACACCTAATAAAAGTTATAAATGTATGATTTTGAGAAATCATTAAGTTTTTGTGGATTCGTTCGGTTTATTTGGACTTTCGGCCAAAGCAACTCAGGCTATGAGGCCACTGTATTATGTTTGTTAACTGCGTCTGTCCTAATTGCCAGTTTGCCTGCTTTGCTGGCTGAGAAACCCGAGTTTTCGGGATATTTTTGCGGATCCCAGTTTAAGAACTGCTTGAAATAGACCAGTTATTGGGAGGATCGGTATTTTAAGCCTCCTTAAGAGCAATGACATACTTTGGACAGACAGAAAGAATGGAAGGAAGACTTCTCAGAACAATAATGGATGATAGCAAATGACCCTCTGAGGTGGATGGATGGATGGTGTATCGGGAGAGATTGCTCTTTATAGACTTGGATTATCAGGATGTGGTGATGGTCAATCCTAATGAAAGTGTGGATAAATAATTTAACTGAAGGTTAATAAACAATAATGTATTAAGCAGTGGTTCTAAGATATTCCCAACACGCAATTACCTGTTTTGATTGAAATTATTTCAAATCCTCCCGCCTCCCCTCTTGAAGCAGTTGCTTCAATAAGGCGATCTGACAGTCCGACTTGTTATTCTTTCTCCAACCAACAAGCTGCAGGCATAGATGTTTTATGAATGTCTTTTCTTAGGAGATGAATTTCCTTACCTAGCGTGAGAACACCTCCCCATTTATTGGAAGCCTAAAGTGGCTTGAAATATTTCCATGCTTGGTCTGTAGAGCAGGGTTTCCGAAAGTGTATTGGAGAACAGCTTCTCCAGGATGTAATTTACATAAAAAATTTTCTGAATATTTATTTTTATTTTGTTTTTAACTAAATAACAAAACAAAGAAATTAGTATTTTTCAATAAATGATAGTTTTTGTTTTTTTTCTGTATTAGGCACGGAGATGCTTCGAAATAATGACGTGCCAAGAAGTGGAGGCTGCAAAACAGTTTGAGGAAGTCTGGCTTAAGGTTTGTTGTTTGGCGCTTTTTAGGAAGAATAAATGGATGAACAGCGGAATTAAAACACTTAACTGTTTTATGATGAAAACATTTTTCAGGAATGGGACCCAACGGTCATGAGAAATATGTAAAAATGTAGTGTTCGTTACTGATGAGGACAAAGTTTTCTGAATTCGCAGTTGATGTTGCACACACTTAAGATGCTTCTGGTACGTGGTGCATTGTCCGCAACTGACACCGAGTTTCCTTGTGAAGTGCGAGCTGCTGTGTGTTTATTCGGTGTGCCAGTGACTCACTATGTGTCCAAGTACAGGTATCACAGGTGGTCGACCAACCAACGCTTAGAGAGCTCGTTTACTATGTAACCTTCCCCCTTCGGCTTTCCCCTAAGTGTATTTGGGATGTGCGCATGCGTGGTCTTGGTCTCCGACCAGCACGTTGATGCCGTGGGCAATGTATGCACTCACACACTAACACAGACGCCAAGGCCTAACACCACCTAGATCTAGGGAAACTACAGTTGGCGTCGAGGAACGCTCGCGTGAGTCTACGGCCGCTCAGCTGAAAATGTCCGCGTATTACCATACGGTAGCAAAATGGCGCTTTGTTGACGTTCGAGCCAAAAATTATTAAAAGTGTGCGGAGATAAGAGTTACGTGTGCACGCCGCATTAAAATCGTGAATGCTTATCAGAAGACAGCACAATGGGAATGCTAAAAAAGGAAAAGGGACTGTTCGTCAGGAAGAGGAACGCTTGATTTCAGCCCCCACGGGACCCCTTCTTCTAGTCATGCGCCGAACTTTTGACGTCTTACGATAGATCAGGTAGGTGTCGTTGCTGTTAAACGCCCCCATATTAGAAGTTATGACAGGTTTATGATCACTCGTAAGTTCGGCATTGTAGTTGTAACTCAGTTTGTGATGTTGTGATTGTGTTAATGAGCACTTATCTGTCGGAATATCTACACTGCAAGCGCCATATGTACTTTGTATCTATAATTGCACGTTAGTGAGAATAAACAAACTTATTCATAGTAAGCTTCTTTATCAGACATTTGCATCTTCGTTCATCAGAAGCTTATTATAAACAAATTACGATTAACGGAAAGTTCATGAACTTTTATTTTCAGTATGAATTAAAAGTACGAATTAACTGAACTCATCCCACTGCATGTAATTACCTGTGTGTGTCAGAGAGAGAGAGAGAGAGATGGTGTGTGTAGGGGGGGAATGTTTATTCCCATTTCAGTTCCGATAATTACAATCTCGCGATTAGGATTCAGAAATGCTAAATTCTATCCAGCAACGGGAGGCTTTTAAAGGTGGGAAAAAAAATCTTAATCCTCCAAGTGTGCTTTCAAGGAAGGCTTCCTAGTATTAATTCTAAAGTACATTGTTTATCCAATCTTGGAGTGCTGTTGTCAAGATGGAGCCACAGATGTGTGTATATATATATAATCAGAATTAAAGTTCTAAATTATTAAAACCAAAAGGTGTTTTGTTAAATTTGTAGAGTTCGGGTAATTATTAGCTACACAAGAACAGATATTTTTCATCAAAGGGTAGTATTCTTTAATTCAATTTTTTTATTCTTCGCGTTGAATAATTTTACTTTCAGTCTTTCTTAGAATAAAAGTACGGTTTATTGATATACTTGGTAATTATTAGACAAGGTTTTATTTGAGCTCCGCTGTTATATTGATTCCAAATATTAGCCACGTACAAATTCTTCTCTCCCGGGCCTCAGAAGGAAGAACACGTGCCTGGTGCATATTCGAATTATGAGATGTTCTCCAATGTCTAGAATGGTGGATGGTTTTTCAAGTTTAGTGTGCGAGTCCACGCCCGTACTTATTAGTTCTATTTGGTCTCTACAGCAGGGTTTTAGGATTATCTAATTTTTAGTCCCCCTGTAGTACTAATGTGCTACAATATTTCTTAAATGGGATGCTTATTTAACAATAACAGACAATGTTATGCATTATAAAAGTCCAGCATGGTGGCATGTTCCGCTACTTGTAACTGCTCGTCTTATACCAACTATTAGCCTATGCTAAGTCACTTTAGGTCGCGCTTTAGCCCATTCATCATTGAAGCACGCGCACACACAATCCTTCAATATCAGCGTATATGCTTCATACAGCACAGAATGAACACGTGGCACTCTGGTGAAGCAGTGGATTTAACAAATAATGGGATTGTACCTAATAAACTTGCCACTCAGTGTGTATATAAATTAGAAACTTATGCAATATATTTCTTAACATTAGAGTTCATGGGCTTCCACTTTCTTCTCAGCCCCAATTATTTTAAAATTATTTTTTAAAATTATTATTATGTGACAATGGATAATCAGTAACAAAAATTCAACACAACAACAAAGAAATTATCACCGAAAGTAGGATCCCCGTAGCTAAGTCGGTATCGACGAAGCCCATTAGTTTGAATCTCTTCTAGGGCGCGAAGAACGCTTATCGGGACCTTTTGATTGAAGGTGAGTCAGTTGGTCTCACATGGTGGAGGTAATTGGGATGAGTAGAGATACTCTGAGGGTTGGGATATTTCCCATAACAGCGGGAGGGAAAGAATTTTTGTTTTTTCCTATGACAATTCCATTCACGAAAGGTTGGAACCTGTAGAACATAAGACACGTCGGTGGGCTAATGATTCTAGTGACCAAAAATGGTAATTTTTCAAGCGTTCAATGTGTCAAATGGGGGAAGCTGGTAGTTTCACACCAAACAGCGAAAATAACGCAAAGAGTGAGTATTAACAAATTTCAAGACCTACTTGAGATCAGTGGCGGAGGCCATATTTTATAGTTATAATGATAAGGCTTTTCATTATACGCAATATATTTAAATATTATATTGTTTGCGATGAGTGCAAGTACTCTCTACTAATCTGAGTATCAGCAATCGATAACGCGTTTACTAGCCGAACTAACTTTGCTAGCATAACATTTTCGACTATTTTATCCGAAAAATATAATCTAGCTTTGTATAACAATGCATCTCATGAGATATTATATTGGCTATCACTTACACTGTGGTCACGTGAATGCATAACTGCAGAAATATTTAACTTATCAAACACCAAAACTGCCAATTTCTTTCAACAACAGTTTGGAAATTGCTTTTAGTGCTTAAAGAGATTTTATTTCTTTAACCACAAATAACACGCTTGGGGCCTACCGCAATAAAACCTGCGAGTCCACGGAAGTGCCATATGATATTTTTATATGGTTCTTTATACTCGAGTCAATTAGATTTCGTAATAGTCACCAAATGTCTGCTCTAAAAGCCGTCTCAATTTCCATTTTAAAGTACTTGGGTGGGCACCTCAAATCTGGGAAGACTGAGTTTTTATATTTAAAATTTTTATATTTATTTATATTAAAATATATTTTTTTATACTTTTATATCATCATTCTGACATGTAACCGCTATGATATTCAATGCTCAGGTCTTTGAATTTTAGGATATTGGGTTTCTCTGTTCTGTTATTTATTTATAAGTCACTCAATCTATTACTGGGTGCAAGTTGAATACTTATAAATACTGCAGTTTTGGTGTTGAAAATAAATTATTTTATTAATAGAAAGGGGGATAGTAAATCCCTTTATGTTTTAATAGCCAGGTACGAAACTCGGATCGAAATTTTCGATCCGAGTTTCGTACCTGGCTATTAAAACAAAGGGATTTACCATCCCCCTTTCTATTAACATGTTCGCCAGTAAAATAGCCTTTCGGCTTATT
The DNA here is from genome assembly GCF_054136105.1 of Typopeltis vanoorti. Classification (NCBI taxonomy): domain Eukaryota; kingdom Metazoa; phylum Arthropoda; class Arachnida; order Uropygi; family Thelyphonidae; genus Typopeltis; species Typopeltis vanoorti. The sequence goes on from NC_143554.1 coordinate 33,889,995, forward strand.
AAATTATTTTATTTTTATTGAGCAATAAATGCTTTATTTTGCATTTTCGGTGTGGGATAATCGTTCTGCTGTAAGAGCAATAATATACCAGAAACTAAATGTTGCATTAACTTCAGAATAAAGCATTCACACACACACACACACACAGAATATTGCAAGGATGAAAAGGCTAATAACTAGAAATGTAGTTACTTTTAATCAGAGCGTAAAGTGCTTGTTTATTCAAGCAAGTAAATGGATGTTGTTTTTTTCTTTTCATTATCGGATGTAATTTGTTACTTGCAGGATAGTAACGCAATGTAAAATGAAGTCTCAATGATAAGTCCCATTGCAGGGTACCGAGCAGAAGTTGGACTTTAATATTGTCAAAATAATGAGATGTATTAAAAGTAATTCTGAGTGTAGCTTAAAGAAACACATATGAAATTTCTTTCTCACGCTCTTTTATGTTTTAGAAAAATATTAAAACGAAGAAGTTTTTTTTTTTTTTTTTTTCTTTTCAAAATGTGTGATACATGAACATTATTGACCTCCGCGTGGTTAGCCGAGTGGCTATGCGCTTCGCAACCATATGCCTGGGAAAGGAGTGTCCTAGGCTCGATTCTCGTCGCCGACTTGAGGAGCTTAAGGATCTATCTCCAACAGTCAAGTTAGCTGCACGTGGACAGCAAAGTTTTTCTCGCCAGTTTATCTGGGGTTTTTGCTCCCACAAGCAGGCAAACCGGCCTCGTGAACACACGGATTACAGTCAGGAATACTTAAGATCCAGCCATAGGCCTGATGGACATCTTATTGCCCTATTTATTTCAACCTTTAAATATGGGAGGCTTTTAAAAATAGGGGAAAAAAAATCCTCATCGCTAATTTGTGTTTTTACGATTCAGTGACAACCAGTAAAGCTAGTTAATTTGTAGTTTTAATTTTTTTTTAATTTCAAGATTTGTAAATTTTATTGAGCAATAAACGAATAATAAAATAAAAAAAATCATTCAACAATAAACATTTTTCATAATATTAGCTCAATTATTTTTCAGAGCTAACATGTGCTGCTTAGTAATAAATTAGGTTGTCACGAAACAGTATTTCCGGATTTTGCTCTTAAAAACAAAGATTGAATGTCAGTGGATGGCACATCAACATTTCAGCATCAAAACATTTGTTATAAAAATTTATTAGCTTTTTTTTTTTTTTTAAAAAAAAAAAGTCAGTGTGTTATGATGAGTATAATTAACGCCCTTATCTGCATACCTTAGAAAAGGTTTCTCAGCTCTAAAAGGTGAATCTGAATGAACGTGATATATGAAATTCACGAAGAAAGATAAAATAAAATAGAAAAATAAAGAAAGGAAACGGTAATTCATGCGCATGATAATATTGCATGTCAGAGGTTGTTCCGGTACTAGATCAGAGAACAGGACATGGTTATTTAGAGTCTGGTGATGACAAAGCTCTGTGACCTTTAATTGTCCTGTCCTTTGTCTATACCCCGCGCTGCTATCTGAGCCTTCATATCAGTTGCACACGCACGTCCCGTCTATACTTAATTTACTGTCTGTGGAATCTGTTTATTGCACATATAGTCCAGTCGGAGCATGAAAGTGATAACTAGCACGTTTTTCTTTCTTTTTTTTTTTAATTATCTCCATAAATTCAGAGTATTTATTTCAATGGAGGCATTTGAAACTGTATTGATTTACAAAAATATTTACAAACAAGCTATGCTCAAAATGAAAATGTCACAGAAACACAATTAATTCTGCAATATCATGACGAGAAAATGCAGAATTGCCTTGGCAGCAACATAATGAATTACGGTGATCACTGTTTTTAGATTTCTGAGTGTCGTTAAAAGATTTAAAACAGAATGAGTTTATCTCTTGTAAAAAGAGGAATAATTTGAGTATCCTTGTAGTGTCCAAGGAAACCAAACATCTTTGTATATCGGCTCTCACAAACATCTTATATGTTAAAAAAAAAATGAATAAATGAACAACTAAGCAAGGAAGTAGGAGCTTGGCTACAGTTTAGAAACAGCAACTTCACCGACATTTTAACAATGAGAGGTGCTCTTATTGCTGATGCTGTGGTACAGTTTGAATTTTGAAAAGGAAGTAAAACATTTTCAGCAATTAAAATAATGTCAGCCAAGCAACTGCATTTTTTACAAATGAGTTTTATTCTTTTTTTAATGAAAAAAAAAAGTAACACAGTCGACATAACGCATGCAACATTCATTTTCCTTTATTCGCCCTTCTTTACAACCGCCTTCTATTTTGATCCGTTTATCAGGAGACCTTAAATAACGCGAGAAACAACTAAATTCTTAATTTTGTTGTTTCTTACGTTATTTATGATGCGCTTCCTAATTCTGATCGGAAATTGCTGAGCGATGAGACATGGAGGTATCTGCACAGATAAGAACTACGTAGCAGTCAATCTTCATTTTAGTCCGATTAGGCTCAATTTCTCAGGATACCTTGCACAACGTAAGAACCAACTATATTCCAAATCTAATCGAAATCGATTTAATGATACGAGTCGTAGAGGTGTCTGCGGGGGAAAATCCTTTCTCCTGACCTTCCCTTTTCATTTTAGTCCTATTAAGTTGAATTTCAGAGTCTCCATAGTTCAGTCGGTATACTAGAGTTTCAAATCCTGCCTATTACGCGAAAACCCTTTATAAGGACTTTTCAACTAAAAGTGGGTTAACTAGTCTCATTAGGAGTTGGAAGAGTTTTTCTTCCATTAGTACTGATAAACGGGCTAAAGGATACATTCTTGCACTGACATCGCAAACTATGCAGATAGAAATAACCTCTATCACATCCTCAATAAGATTCATATGGAGTCAAGTTACGTGAAAGACTATATGAAAATGCTTTAATCGTTTTTTTTTTTTTTTTTTGTATGTTCTTTATTAATTCCATTTTAGTAGACAATATCCAAAGCTTAATTTCTCTTCTTCTTATGGGTCAATGCTCTGCTCGAACCTTTCTAATCCTTCTAACAACTTTCTTGTTCCAATTTCATGTTTTTGCTTGTAATTGTGGACCAAATAAATCGTTTAAATCAATCTTAGTCTGGTATATATATATATCATTTCTCTTGATGTTAGAAAGTGCAACATCGTCTCTGGATGGTTTCTGCAATTTCTGTTCTTCTCCCACTTGTTCTATAGTTTGGTTTCCTACTTTGATTTTTAACTTACGAAAGTAAGTAGACGAAATTATACCTGTGACTATTTTTTTTTATTATTATTCAATGTAATGCCATATTTTACATTGTGTAACATAGCATCGTTTCAACACAATATCGTCAGCATGATGAAGATTTATATTTTTTACCTCCTCTCTTTACTTCGGTTTTTCAATTCTTTCAAAAATTTCTTCATTGGAGAGATTTAACAGAATGAGAGGGGGAGGACACATAACCCAGTATAACATCTGTTTTAGGAAAGTTCGGCAGTTCAGTGTTAAATTTTATGCTTGCAGTTTGGTTTCATGACGGCGAAATGCTGAATCAGACGAACCCCAACTCACGAACATAATGTGTTTTTAAGTTCAATGTTCGCAAGATGAATTAATTTTTTTCATAACCACAGATAGCAAAAATAAAATGAATAATTCAAAAATAATTTATTCTAATCCGTAGCGCAATGGAAGAACGACCGTACGTTGCGCCCTTCGGTTGGAAAATGCTTAAGTTCGATTCTCGTTTTCCATTGCGCATAATAAAACAGAATTTGCTTTGGTACAAACTGGAACAGTTTAGTTTTGTGGGTCAAAAGGCTTATCGGCCTCTATTTGCATTACTACCGCAAGTGTTTTGGGTGAGATATTATGGATTTCTGAATTTATCAGGAACATATATTCACTTTTATTGTAAATGTATTTTTCCTTATTTTGTTTAAAATTCTATATTCTGGTTCATTTAGTTCCTATTTTCATGCCTTCTTTTGTTGAACAGGTTTAATATATATTTTATTATTCATCCACAGTTTCTCGTATTTCTATTTTGGAAATACGGTCATAGGTAGCGCCTCTAAAATGTTTCCATTACTTTTTCTATCTTTAGATTCTTTATCAGGTCCCATTACGCGTTCTAAATGACTTCTGATTTTCGTTGCAAACTCACTTTTAGTAGCCATTCTTTAGAGAATCAAAAGCCACGTGAAGTTCTTTATTTCTTCTCTTATAGTTTATTTTTTTAAAGTATAATGTGGTCCGAGTCTATATTTGAATTTCCGGTAAGTTTTTGTTTGTAATACTTCTTGTAAATCTGTTTCTAATAATTATATAATTTGAGTTTATTATTTCAGCTTTCTGAAGTATACATTTTTTTTTCTGTTTTGAAAGAAGATATTTATCATTATTAGAATATTTTGTTCACAAAACAATTAGACTTACACCTGTGTCATTGCAATAACAACGCCAAGTCCAAAGTTATTAATCGCTGCGAACATTTCTCTTCCTCTGGCTCCACTTGTGCATTCAAGTCCTCAAAGAATGATAAAAACAAGTTTATTTTATAACCTTCGGTAAGTTTTCCTAAAAGTCTCCAACCTGTATCATCACAACATAGGTTAGAAGAAGCATATATATGGAGAGTACCAACGTTTAAAGGTTTCCCTGAAATTTTGATTAGTACAGTTCGGTCATTTACAGACAAATATCCAGTTCACTCCCAAAGTCAAAGCACAAAATTATTATGCTTGAAAAGTTGGACTGGTCATTAGAAGAGCATGAAATTTTAATGAACAGACTCTGGCTAACAAATGGAGAGCATGTATGCTCTCCATTTTATGGAAGACCATAAAATCACAAAGTTGGCGTTTGTCTTGTTATAGAGGGCCCCCCCCCTTTTTTTTTCAATTCTCCCCCAAATCTGAAAAAATTTGAATTTTCCAGTCTTTTAAAAACTCCTTATTACTTGCCGCGAGCTAGTGTCGTCCGGATTTGTGTCGATAAACATATCAGAACGTAAATATCAAGCTACTTATTGAATATTATGAATGTGTGCTTAGAGCGATATCCATAACATATTTAGGATGATCATTGGTGAGGAAGAGATTAAAAGTGTTTACAAATGGTTAGAATTATCTGATGTTCTGGTAGGCATGAGGTTCTTGTGAGATTGCCGGTGACAGTAAATGCCTCGTTATCTCCAGCTGCTGGACTGGTGCAATCGGAAAAGGAAAATGCAGATGAAACTGGAAACTCGGGTTCGGGCCTTATTAACTATATGGTGGCCGACCTGATGCACCGTTTTACTGCTATATCTTGTACGTGTAGGTCTCTAAGTATGTTTGGTATGTCCTTGAAAGGTATCACACTGCATGGAAACGGGGGAAGACAAACCGGAACATCTACTCTGGAGACCAAAATAGCATTCATCTCTTCCTCCACAATAAATAGGGTGATAGTGGTGTTGCACTGGACGAAGGTTATTACCACCTATTGGATCTAACTGGCATTTCCTCCAACTAGGAAGATATTCTTTTGCTGTGAGAATGCTTGCTGGGTATGGCAGAATCTCTTTTTTGGAAACCGTCCACACCACCTTAGTCCGGGGTTGACCAATGACAGCGGTATATTGAACCTCTCCTGTCCATTAGTGCCTCAATACTTGAATTATGTATATATTTACGTTTTGGATAACTTGATATTATATTTATGGGGCACAAGCCTCTCATTGACCCAACGTTCCAGCTTGTTTCAAAGTTATCTACAGGATTCAGATAACGATTCTGGGTGGATTGGGAAATTTTAGATCATGTGGTGAGTAATACATCTCACTTTGTTAGCAATTGCAGTATTACTAGTGCTAAAGAAATCCTAGCTGTTTGTCATCGTGAATAGACCAAAGGCGGCTCATACCATATCAAAATCCATTCTGTTTAGATTACCAGCACTTGAATACATTTGAGATATTGAGTACATCGTCATAAAATATTTTAGGATTAATTGTGCTAGAAAAAGAATGCCATCAAAATTCAGAGAAATTGATTTAAATTATGTCCGAAGAGCTAAAGACAACTAACGATTAGAGAAACGTTTTAAGAAGTAAACGTTCTAAATAAAGTTTGATGTGCTTCGTATTTACTAATTTCCCTTCTCGACACAGACCCAGGGTTGGACCCTCTGTGTTGTGGAAAAAGCAGAGCTACGGCGCCCAGTGGGGAAAATAAATTTCTATACTGTATTTTCCCAACAGATGAATGCAATTTTGTGTCATTCAGTTGTATAATGGCGGCTTCTTCTGCCTGCGTCCCACAATAAGTGCGAATTTGCTTTTTACAGGACAGTTTTTTACATGAGTTTGTTTTCTAAGAATTAACTGAGTGTACGTAAAGGGCGCTGTTGTGTATTATAGTCGCCACCACCTATTATGAAATTCCTCTCTCTCCCCACCCCCTTTATTTTTCTAAATTTTTAAACCTCAAATTATTTCAAAAACACATCGGTACATACTCATCCCTAGCTTTAATGGCTGATAAATCAACTTTGTGTCAGATGTCAACATCTCATTCCTTCTCCATGTGATTTTCGTAAGCTGCAACAAGAGACTACAAACAAGAGCAGCGGTTGTGGAACGTCGAGATAACTCTTAAGCTATTACGGAGAGGCCATGGCACGTGTGCAATCAATCTTCAACGCTTTTTTTTTTTCTTAAGTCTGCAGCAATCCTGTCGTCCCTTAGCTATCGCACGTTCTTGCCTCTGGGTAATCTTTACATCAGAAAAGTTGGTCTAAAACGGTTCAGCGTCTGTGATTCTCTCTCTCTCTCTCTGCTTGCTCCTTTAACTAAAGTGTCGTGCGCTCTGGCCTTAGTAATCCTTATGGTGCATGTGGGTGCGCATTTCTTGTAACTATCTGTTGATACCATTTTATAATGTGTTTACTGTACGTGCCAACCAATTTCTTCTACCTGATATATCTCTTTCTTTTTGGAGTTCAAAGAACACAAAGGACTTTTTTATAGAATAATTACTTGAATACATTAGAATTTTTTTTCAAGAGCGATCTCCTGGTTTCAATAATGGGCATTCATGAGGTCTTTATGCCTATCATAACATAAAAAGCCAAACGGCTATTTTTTCTGGCGAAGTTAATTAAATTAAGGGGATAAAAAATCCCTTATTATTTTGCAGCCAGTATGCGAAACTCTCAGATCGAAAACTACGATCTAAGAGTTTCATGCCGAAGAACTATCGGCGAATCCAAGCGTAAGTGAACACCAAGGCAACTCGAAGCAAAGGTGGAGCAAGCTCCCTCACTATCCTTGATATTTTCTCATAATGTAAAATACAGCTCCTAGGAGATATAATACTGGGAGTAATACTCATAATGTAAAACATAATGTATCATAATGTAAATTAAAATAAAATAAAATCATAATGTAAATTAAAATAAAACATAATGCATCATAATGTAAAACACAGCTCTTAGGAGCTGTGATTTACATTATGAGTATTAATTTTGATATTCTGAAACAACTCTTTCCTTCTCTCAACACATTTAGCATACTCAGCGATATAGAAGGTAGCTGTTTAGCCTCATGACAATCTGAAAACAAGATTCAGGGATGTGATTTTTTTTTACTATCCTTGATATTTTCTCATAATGTAAAATACAGCTCATAGGAGATATAATACTGGGAGTAATACTCATAATGTAAAACACACCTCCTAGGAGCTGTGTTTTACAATATGAGAAAATATCAAGGATTAGTGAGGGAACTTGCTCCACCTTTGCTTCGAGTTGCCTTGGTGTTGTACTACCAGGTGTTCACTTACGCTTGGATTCGCCGATAGTTCTTCGGCATAAAACTCTTAGATCGTAGTTTTCGATCTCAGAGTTTCGCATACTGTGTGTAAAATAATAAGGGATTTTTTTATCCCCTTAATTTATCATAACATGTGTTCATTGCAAAATTATATTGCCAATACATTGAAGATTAATATGCCAGACTAGTGATTAACTCGGGATGAGAGGATTAGCTTTTCACCGACTCTTAGGAGACACTGGTAACATTTTTCATTAGGATCCTTAAGAGAGAAATTCCAGTTCCGGTTAATATTTCTCTCAGAAATATAATTTAGGATCTACATCATGATATTCTGAAACAACACTCTTTCCTTCTCTCAACACATTTAGCATACTCAGCGATGTAGAAGGTAGCTGTTTAGCCTCGTGACAATCTGAAAACAAGATTCAGGGATGTGATTTTTTTTTTTTTTTAAGGGGGAATAAAGGAGAAATACGTGATATATAGCAAACTATTCTCTTAGAGTGTAATTCAATTTGACTCCACCTGAAATTTCAAAGAAAAATAGGTTTTCTTCTATCTGTAACGAACTCTCAGAATTACGGATGAAATAATGACGGCATCCATGTATAAACTGTCTATTGTAATAACTAAACAAATAATTTATCTTTTACTACCTCAAAAGAAGAATGTTAACTGATCTAACAGCCTAAAAAGATTACGCTGGGACTGTTAGGAGGGAAAGAATACCTATCATTAAAGTTACATTCATTCCGTACCGGAAGGATTGCGTGATGCCTTTATTGATTGTTAACCTTGTTACTTTCTTAGCTTATCTAATAAAAGACTTTTGTTCTGTTTATTTCGCTTCTAGGAAATTTTCCATTTTTTTTTCTTTTTTTCATTCAATGAACCAATACTAGCTAACGAAATAAAGAAGTCACATGAAATTATCTCCTAATTTTCTTCAGGTCATAATCAACCTTTTATGTGCATTGTGTGTTGGCTGATAGCACTGCTCATTTTGGGGATAAAAGGGGGATGAGAACGAGAGAGAAATTTGCCAACAGGATCTTGGTCAAGAATAGTGATGCCTTTCATCTCCTGAAATTGCCATGTCATGACCTTTGGATACAATTAGAAACCTCTCACATGCTTGTAGCTGAACGTGCATAGCAGGAAAAAAGTTTCCTTTTACGTATTAGAATTGGAGTCTAAAAATTACCAGACGCCACAATATGAGCACTGAGCCTACTAAATGTTGTTTAGCCTTGCGGACTGCGGTGCCTGGAGACCATTTAGACTGACTATCAGTCAGTCAGACATCGACAAATTATTGACCTTGACCATAATGCGTATGTATCCGCATCTGTAGATATGCGTTCGATAATCATTTGTAACTCTCGTAAAACTTTTGTCCTTTGGTTTCGAAGTTAAGATGCTGCATTCAATACGAATGGAGGTTGTTAATCATTCCAGAATACGCCTGATCACTCCGTAGAAAGAGATTGAGAAAGAAAATGCAAAAGTATGTTCTCGAACACTTCTAACGAACACGAGGAAAAAAAAAACAGAGTAGGACATATTTTTCTTATACTGTACAACAGAAGAGTAAAGGGCAAAGGATTATGAAGTAATAAGACGAAGAGGACACCAGTGAAATGAGGCAGTTAGCCTTGAAAAAGTGAAAGATCTAGATAATGTTTTTTATATGCTGACAATATTGGCTCCTATAGGCCACTAAAGGCAAAGTGTGCTATGTACTGTAACGAGCTTTATAACTGCTAATAAAAGACTAATTAGGACCTCGTGAATACGATATTAGAACAAGACATGCCGAAGGTCGTAAGTGTTCGTGATGGTTTTATTGGAAAGTTGCTACCATTGTTTCACTTCAGGATTAAACTCTTAAAGTGAGAGCTGGGGTATATTCATTGATGACTGAATATACATTGTAAACGCCATACTTATTTACATTAGGAAAGCAGACTTTTTTTTTTCTGCTGTTGGTAAGTCTTTATATTTCATTTTTATCTGAAAAACAATTATCATCTGTGTTCCGATGTTCTTTTCTTTCTCGAGTATATTGCCTTGTTAATAGTTACTGATTTACTACTCCATTCTTTTCACACTAAACCGAAACCAGTTCACAATCCTGAAGGCGAAAAGAGAGTAACAGGATCTGTACTTCTACAGGCGTCTACTGGGCAACGGAGTGTTTGTTTGGATACTTAATGGTCTTCTTAACATCTGACAGTAGCCGAAAAGACGCCACTGAACCTCATGGTGCATCGCCCTCATGAACAAAGGAGATGAATAAGGAGTGACTTGAGACTATAAGGGCTGAACCAAAGGAGTTGGCTCTATCGCAACCGCCACGCCTATTCTAATGACTTTATAACCAGTAATTTGATGAAATCATGTGAAAATGGTCACCAAGCGTAGAGTATCCTCTACGCTGGATAAATACGACAAACAAATATATTTGTCTCAATGTCCACATTGCATTCACACCATGAAAAATCAGTGGTGCAGCACACTGATTCATTAAGTCCCAAAATGCAATGACGTAGGATCATTGACTGACTTCCTGCTTCTCTGCTCACATAACATCAACGCATGTTGGAATCAATGGCGCTTTATGAATAATAGATATATTCTATATATGAATAATAGACCTACAATATGAAGTCTTGGTTATCTCCTTCGGTTTTCATCTCATTCCTGAAACGCTTCCCACTTCCTATACGCTTATTGTCAAGTGGACGCATCTGCACCGGAAGCGATATTTCCTCCAAAAATAACAGCGAAATGCATGTTTGAAGCAGTGACATGTTTGACTTTACATGGCTTCGTACTTAAAATTTTTCTCATCTTTACTTTTTTGTTAACTTTTTTTCCCAAAAAAATTCCTGTCCAACCTCAAATAGTGACAACTATCATCAGTGAAAGAGGCGCGGATATTTTGGGGAAAGATTTTTCCATCTACACTTGAGGGAAATCTACTGTTTCCCTTTCCGTACCGTTTTGGAAATCACGTTTCCCAAACGGTTTCAAGATCAACTACTTTGGAGTCAAAATGCAATGCAGTTTCGCAAGCGAAAAAACCATCGTCTTCCAGTGCTGCTGATATTGCAGATATAATGTTGAAATAAGTATGGACCCCCCCCCCTTTACATGTAATGTATTAGTACGTATATTGGTGATGTCACATATGTCCTGTACTTCTATGTAGGACAACGCATGAGGGTAAAGGGATAAAATAAACCTCAAAAGCGGGGTTATAGAATGCCTTATCAGTGCTTTATTCGTCCGTGACACTGGTTAAACACTGCAAACATCCAAAATCAACTGCAAGAAACATTATTAACCGATGGAAATGTTAGGGTGCCACAAAAAGCTAATACTAAGCGATCAGATGATAGGATTTTGTTTATTTGGATTTACGGCCGAAGCAACTCAGGCTATGAGAGCCAGTGTATTGTGTCTGTTGGTTACGTGTGTTATCTAATGGCAGATTTGCCTACTTTGCGGGATGAAAAACTAGAGTTTTACAGGAGGAAAAAATTCTGCCACCTGCGTATGAGACCAGCTAACTCACTTTCTGAAAAGCCATGATAAAGTTTCTTCGAATCCTAGATGGAATTCGAACTAGATCGTTCCAACCAGAGTGCATCGTCAAAACCGACTGAGCTACGAAGATCAAAGAGTTTTCGGATTATGAAATTTCAGCTGTCCAATGTGGAAGCGACCAGACAGGAGTTCAAAAATTATCTACAGAGTCAAATTAGTAGTAAAACGATATATAGATTGACATAGTCTGATTCTAAGGAAGGGGAAGATGAATATAAGCCGTCAGTTATAGAAACCAATAGCACAGATATAAAAGAAAGCATCGTGAGTATATCACAGAGCGTTGGCAACTCGTGATATGGCGGTTGAACCACATACTGTTTTCCAAATATATGGGCGAGTGTGAACATGGATGATGTCTGGGTGCCTTATGTCAGAGGATAACATCCCAAATAAATGTTGATGGCTGAGGTGTAATGGGTCTGCAGCTATTTCTCATAGTATGGACAAAGACCCTTAGTTGGTTGAATATCTGGAATAAGGAATACTAACGGATATGCGGTTTGTAATTACGACTGCGGCATCTAAGACTGTGAGACCAGTATATTAAATGCGCGTTCTAATCGGTTTAATATATGAAAAATTGTTTTAATATACGAAAAAACCCTTTCCACTTCCGTATGAGACCGGCCATTGTGAAATATATATAAGCAAGTAGCAGGCATAATAATAAACTCTTGAGATATGGAATTCATTTTGGAAATGCATTATTTAATGAGTAGAATTTTCAATCTTGTAATCCCGAAAGGCCATTTTCACGGTGGGAAGTTGAAGAGAAAAAATAAATAGAAATAAAAAACTACGTGCGTGGATCGCAGGATGTTACACGCAAGAAGCGAGCTCGATCTATAACTCTTAGAATTCAAGGAAAAGTTACTGATATTATCGTCAAATATGATCGGGCACAATCTTGAAATGTATTGAATAGGAGGACGTCCTAAAATTGGGAAAGTTTAAGGCGATCATTTCTGTTGATGAATGTTAGTTTCATTTATGCAGTCTAATAGAAAACGACCTCGATGTAATAATACTTCAGTGTTATTCCAATAAATCTTGTAACCGATTAGGCGTGAGTGAAGAGATCCAGTTACCGGATATATTTTTGGTGTTCTAAACGTACTTGAGTAGACAGATTTGTCTGCCCACAATAAGCGCCTCCATTACTGGACATGCTCCTCCAAAGACAATCTAATGGTCTTTAGTTTTCAGTACACAGAAGGAAAATAAATACAGTGAGGTACTTTGTATTTATGCATTACGCGCTCCGAAAGATAAAATCTTTTTCTTTCCTATCCAGGAGTTTACAACTTCTTGCTCACGCAGTCATATTATGGACAGAAAAAGAACACTGATAGAAAATGTGGCTTTTAGATGGATGCGAATGTTTCTGTGGGTTAACAGTTAAATTAATTTTCGGTTGAAACCACATGTTTCTTAATATATAAACGTTTTAATAAAATAAACAATATAACCCAACAAGTCGTCGAACTTACATCATCAAGGGTATTACAAAAAAAAAAAAAAAATTCCATGGACTGCCAAAAAAACTAATTTAGAAATTATTTAAGTTAAGGGATATTACATCCCATATTGTTTCATAGCCGAATAAGAAACTCGAAAGTGTCATGCCGAATATAGAAACTATATAAAGTTCGGCGATTCCAAGCGTAAGCAAATACCTGGATAGTGCAACAACTGACCCATTTGGTAGTGCAACACTGAGGCAACTCATAGTAAGGGTGGAGCAAGCTCCGATCACTGTTCTTGGTATTTACTCATAATGTGAAACTCAGCTCCTAGGAGCTGTATTACTGTTCTACATTATGAGAGAAGGTCACTACCCAGACCGGTTTCAACCTTTATTGAGGTCTCATCAGTGAGTAGCTAGACCTATATAATACCAAGTTTGTAGCGAACAGAGCTTACATACCCTACTATGAGAATTGCCAAGAAGGTGTCCTAATAAATTACTAATTATATGAAGAGCCAAAGGCTTCAATTCGGCGACATGAACTTATTTAAGTTAATGGATATTCAGGGATATTACATTCCATATTGTTTCATAGCCGAATAAGGAACTATATAAAGTTAAGCGATTCCAAGCATAAGCAGTTCAATAGTGTTATTTAAATACGTATTTCAAACATAGTACAGTTTACATATTAACGTATTTGCTTACGCTTGGAATCGCCGAACTTTATATAGTTTCTATATTCGGCACGAAACTCTTTGAGTTTCTTATTCGGCTATGAAACAATATGGAATGTAATATCCCTGAATATCCATTAACTTAAATAAGTTCATGTCGCCGAATTGAAGCCTTTGGCTCTTCATATAATTAGTAATTTAGAAATATTAAAGATGATTGGAAACGATAGTAATCTGTTGAAAACCATTAAGAAAAGGAAAACCACCTATCTTGGTCACATACTAAGGCATGAATCCCTACAAAAAACGCTTCTAGAAGGAATGATACAAGGAAAAAGAAGAACAGATTGGATGGGAAATATTAAGGACTGGACCTTTTTTGTCCTATGAAGAATGCAAAAGAGAAGCACAAAACCGTACATGGTGGAAGCTCATGGTAGTCAACCTCCTTGAAGGAGATGACATCTAACAAGATAAGACTCGTTGGAACAAGCTAGTTGTTGCTGTCACGTTCTGTATTATGACGCATGTTATATCCCAGGTCTGAGGTGGTCAGATTTTTGATGAAAGTAGACCAAACTTGGTAGAGGATTAAGTCTTGATTTTTGTTACATTGTGTGGGGGATCCGAAGCATTTATGAGGCTTCTTTGTTCAGACATGCGAATCTGCCGAGACCTTCCTCGTCTGGCCTACGTATCAAATACCACAGGAGCAGTGAATTTTGTAAACTCCTCGTTTTCTCATGGGAGAATGCAAGAACCTAACAATGTAGTACATCGGCAAAAAAAGTCACTTTAACTTTGTAATCACAAAGCAACTTTGTAACATTCTTGATATAAGGTAACGTGATTGCATTCTTGAAATCTTGTTTATGTAAAGGAGTTGTATTAAGAATTTTATTAATTGTCTTCGGTTCGTACCCATTGAGGGCGAAAATATGTCTCAGATAGCGCAGTTCTTCACCACGCTTTTTTTTTTTTTTTTTTTTTTTTTTTTTTACATACTAGAAATGTATCTCGTAATATTTTAATGATATCTTTTGAAATGGATGTGGTAAGATGCGCATGTAAAAATCTTCCAGTCGCAGTAGGTTTTCTGTATACTGAAAATATCAATTTTTTTTTTTTTTTTTTTACTTCATTTACTCGAAAAGGATGTCAAGAAACGGTAATTTTTTGTAATCTTCTAGTTCAAAATGAATTTTATGGTTAAGTGCAAGCTGTTCAGATGTTAAGAAACGTATGGTCTCAATACCGAAAATTAACTTATAGCTCGCCAATACTGTACGTGTGTTAGATATGTGTGGTCAATTCAATAGTCTTATTTAAATACGTATTTCAAACATAGTACCGTTTACATATTAAGCGGTTAATTAGATTGTGCTTTATATATGTATAATGGTCCTTTAAGTATTTATATACGACTATATACGTCACTATGCGGTCAAGTGTTTCTGTAAAGTTGCAATGTCGTTCGGTATGATGTTGTTGTATATATTTATTAATATTTAGGTACCTGAAAACTATGATTATTCTCCTTGATTAAAAATAAATAAATAAATCAGATCAAATGCTCTGCAGATGATGGTACAATATTGGGTTTGCATGCTGATCCCAATATATGGCGATAATAAATCGAAAGAGAAAATATACAGATTTTGCAGTTTCACGCCATTTTTTTCTTGGTTACGAATAATTTCACGCAACTCAGTTGAAACTGTCTCCTTCTCTCTCTCTCTCTCTCTCTTCTGTTCCACATGACCTATAAAATGATGTATTGGCGTACCACGTTACTCGGCTCACTAGCAATGCTATTTTTCTAAACTTACAACGCATCGCTCCGCCACTACCGTCAATTTTTCCATATTATGGAAAATATCAGATGCAGTAAAGGACTAAAAAAATGTTTGCGACTATCGAACCGAAACATGTTCCGTTAGTTTATTTCAATCGTCCAGGCCTTAAGAAATACGTTGAGTGATTTTCGTTTCTTGAATTCTGTCTGGAAAACAACCGGTTTTCATTGGTTAAGTATCTAATTGTTATACGAACGGTTCACTAAGTTGCGTTACATCTATTGTAGTTCTTGTTGTCAAGAACTACAATACGGCACGTGTTCTCCAAGGAAGGTCATGGAACTGTCTTAGTCTATGCATATACCGTAGTTTCCTATTGTCTCGTTTTTAAAAGGAATTTTGCGTCACTTCCTAGTCCACAGCTCATTCATTCGCAAAAATGTGCTACCATTCCTATGGGGTGCAATTTCTTTTCAAAAAAAAAAAAAAAAAAACCACAGCATTCATAAGGGAGAGATGGTTTTCTTTGTGGTGCCCTAAATGATGATTGCATTCATTCGTAACATTCACACTTTAAGATTTCTTTATTAGTTATAGCTCATAAAGGAAAAGATTAAACGAATTTTTAGTATTCATTCAGCACTCTTTCACGACAGGGAAAAATCCCCCCCCCACTTCCCATTTGATATTATTACGTTCATGAACAGAAATCGTTATGCTTCTTTATATCAACATTACTGCGCAAATTAATTATCTTTTTACAGTTTGGATTTTTTTTTTAAACAAATATACAACCAGATATAAAATAGGTTTGTTGGAAGTTTTTTCCCACTTGGTTAGATTATAATAAATTTAGTTTAATCCTTTATCCAAATGTGAGCAAACAAAGTTTACACCTGAAGTATCTGTAGGACTGAGGCAATTCGTGGTAAAGGTGGACCAAGCTCTCATCACTCCTTGTCTTAGTATCTTCCATAATGCAAAGCGTATCTCCTTGCGGACATGCATACTGCTATGCATTAAGGAAGGGCCACTACCCAGACCGGAGACCTCAATAAAGATCGAAACTAGTCTGGGTAGTGGCCCTTCCTTAATGCATAGCAGTATGCATGTCCGCAAGGAGATACGCTTTGCATTATGGAAGATACTAAGACAAGGAGTGATGAGAGCTTGGTCCACCTTTACCACGAATTGCCTCAGTCCTATAGATACTTCAGGCGTAAACTTTGTTTGCTCACACTTGGATAAAGGATTAAACTAAATTTATTATAAAATAGGTTTGTTATATATAGCTGCATAATAGTTCTGAAAAGCGCTCAGGAAATGAGAGAATAACAACTATATGTGGGGTTTCACAAATGAAAAGTCGAACAATTCTTTCATCTCTGTAAAATGACTGGGCGATCATCGCGCCCTCTGAGAGAGAACTATATGTTAGTTCCTTTGGTACATAATATATTCACATGCTAAAATAATAATAAATTATATTTTTGAACCTCTGAAGATTTTATAAACGCAAAGTACAGCGTTCTCACTAGTTAAATCTTAAATACGAAGTATTAATAATAAATAAATAGACGCTCCCCGAAGATATCTTCTATTGGTTCGTTATTATGACTTTGCCATGAACAAAGACCTAAATATCAGGTAAATTATTTACGCCTTGCATTTAAAGTTTAAAAAAATGGCTGGATATTTTATTATTATTGAAGATCCCAAATGAATTCTCTCTCTCTCTCTCTCTCTCTCTCTCTATATATATATATATATATATATATTTTTTTTCTTCCTTTTCCTGCTTTGCGTGATGAAAAACCCAGGATAAACTGGAGAAAAACCCTACTGACACTCCTTCCCCAGGCATATGGTTGCGAAGCGCACAACCACTAGGCTAACCGCGCGGATATATATGTGTGTGTGCGCTTCGGATATGAAGAGAAAGACGACAACTAACATTCAAAAACGAAGCGTTATGATGGTGTCACACCTTAAATCTAGAAACAGAAAAAGCAGCATGCAGTGTAAGCATTCCTTTTATCCTCTATTCCAAAAGAATGAACAAGTATCAACTGAAACTCGGCAAAAACGGTCACGAAGTCTTCGAGTTAGTCTTTACTTCCTTTCTATCCAAGTCTCGGTGGTCCACGGGTTGAATCCTCTAATTCTGGATTTTAGGCCATTTAATGCAGCTGGCTTCCCATCCTTCTAAGGAGGAGTATTTTACGTCTGCAGATGTACGTTTAAGAAAAACCCGAGTTTCCAGGTAATCCTGGCACATTTGTAGGAGACTAACTCACCTTCAGATATTTCCAACCAAAGGTTTCGTCTACATCAGTGTTTCCCAACGTTTTTTGGATCATGCCCCGCCTCAAAGATTTTGATGTCCCCCCCCCCCAGCATAATAGTCAGCCAAGTTCTGAAAAAGCATAATAAAAATATGTACTTTAAATAAAAAAGTAACATGGGTAAAAGTGTTTTTAATTTGACTTTCTTCAATGAATATAAATTTTATATTACACTTTGTAAATTATAAAACATAAAACGAACTGAACTCGGGAAAATAAAATCCAGGTTAATGCGATCCTTGAGTTTGATGTCTGCTGCAAAGAGTTTTTATTTGAGGTACTAATTTAGTCATTTTCAATCACAAATCCAAATGGTTTGTGATATCCAGATGATTTCTTTTTTTCAGTAGTAAGTCACTTATAGCACTATTATTATATGACGACGGGAAGGGCAACAGTATTTTTTTGCAAAACTAATTGAATTTCGGTATTTCGTTTCTGTCTCGTCAGAAAGCCTTGCCATTATGTTGAATAAAGTTCTAACAGACTCATCATTTGCTTTTCTGAGCGTTCTTCTTGATACTGTATTTATGTTGACCGCTGTACTAATAATGTCAGCTTTTTTTCTCGGAAA